>NW_014577086.1:669580-684029 GCF_000485595.1 Priapulus caudatus
ACGTACACGTGCGTGCGTGCGTGTGCACGTACACGTTCGTGCGTTTGAGTGCACGTACACGTGCGTGCGTGCGTGTGCACGTACACGTGCGTGCGTATACATGTGCGTGCGTGCGTACGTGCGTGTGTGTGCAAGTACACGTGCATGCATGTGCACGTAGACGCGCGTGCGTGCGCACGTACACGTGTGTGCATGCGTGCGTGCGTGCGTGTGCACGTACACGTGCGTGCATAAGTGTGTGCGTGCGTGTGCACGTACACGTGCGTGCGTGCGTGTGTACGTACACGTGCGTGCGTGCGTGTGCTTGTATCGAACAATATGACGCATTTGCTTGCTGCCAACCGTTAAACTGCGCATGTGCGCATATGACGTCATTGTTTATCTACATGAAACACTCCTATTACTTATGGTAGGGCCTACGTCATGCTACTTTAGTTGTGTTTTGTTATGTTCACGTTAGCATTCATCACAAGTCTAAGAATTGTACAATTATAACCTTTATTACACTACTATTTGTACCATGCTAATTATGTCCCATGAACTTTGTCTTTCTTGTTTCCATCCAAACAATAACATGTTATTTATAGGGGATAGTGTCCGATATTCCTATAATATGCTTTCCTTGCACATCCTCATGGTGAAATACATTATAATTTATGTATGATTCGTAATTAACAGCTTTACTTATGTTATGCTTCCTTAATATGTTATGCTTCTAATGTTACACTTCCTTATGTTACGTTACGTTTCCTAATTGTGCTAACCCTTTAGTCAGGTGGCTTATTTTATTAGGTCCAGATTTGAGAAGGATGGGGACATTCCGGATAAAAGCACCAAACCTTTTCCATGTAGGCTATCCATTGTCTTAGCTTTCAATTTTTGATAGGGGCTACATCACCAAGATAGAGGAAGGCGGCCATCTTGGATTCCAATATGGCCGCTATGTAAAAACCTGTAAATGCCAATATCTTGGCTTCTAGGCCACTTAGGAGGGCAAAGTTGGTGTCTAGACACATATTTTCTGCACTAACCCAGACAGGTATTGCATCCTCTGGCACATCAGACTCATTCCTTCGAGCAACCCACCTCACCGGAACATGACATGGGATAGAAGTCAGATCTGCTGAAGCGGCTACCCCAGACGACACAGACTGAGCCTCCTATTACCTTTAATGTTAAAGTACTTGATGGTGCTGCTGTGGTGCACTTTCTGCCTACCACCAATATCACCACATTTGATGAATATGCCAGTAATGTCTTTGTTCTCCACATCATGAAGTACTTGGGGACCTCCAAAAAAGTTGATGTAGTCTGGGATACTTATATCACTATAGTAGCGTCAACGAATAAACAATTAAGAGAGAAAAGAGGGAAAGGCGTTTGACGAAAGATGGCTAGCTAGAACTAGATCCCAAAGAACTAGTTGGATTTTCTACGTAACCCTTGAATTAGCAAGAACTCTTCACATTTCTCTCCAGCAAGGTTTCATCCATTGCCTGTATTTATTACATTTGGTGTCACAGTTGCCAGTTCAGCCATCAACCACCAAATGCCATCATGTACACATAAAGAAGCGAATACCAGCATCTAGCTGATTCATCTGCAAGATGCCTTGGAGCATGGCTCTACCATTTGTTCGAGCTGTGGATACGGATGTGGTTGTCATCCATATTGGCCAATTCCATGATCTGATAACTGAATATCCAGCTGCAGACATTTGGGTTGCTTTTGATACTCACGACAGCTATGCATATCTTCATATCAATTCTATCTGCCATCACCTGGGCAAAGACAAGTCCAAAGCACTTCCTGTGTTCCACTGGTATATAGGCTGTGACACAACTCCAGCATTCTGTGGGAAGGGAAAGAAGTTGGCATGTGAATCCTGGAATTCTTACCCAGTGCATGGTCACCCAGGCCTTCAACTACATGGCTGCCCATCCACATGCTCGAATGACCATAGACGGCCAACACTTCAATCATCTGGAGCGCTTTACAGTAATCCTCTATGACAAAACAAGTGGTCTTGAATCTATCAATGATGCAAGGAGGGGGTTGTTCTGCAAAAAGAACAGGTCGATGGAAAACATTCCGCCTTCCCAGGACTCCCTGCTGCAGCACTCCAAAACGAGTCGCCTACCAGGCTGCATGGGATCTAGACAACAAGTAAACTGGACCAACAACAGACACCTAGTCTAGAGTGATGTGGGTGGACACTTGACAAAAACAGTCAGTCCTGGCTTCCTATGTACGTGGGGCTTACTGCCAATGGCGTCTAAAGCTTGCAATCAACTGGTCAAATGTGGATGCAAGAACACAAGTGGTTGTGGTCCAAGGTGTTCCTGCAAGAAAGCACACTAGAAGTGCACATAGATTTGTAGTTGCAAATGTGAAAAAGAATTTAGTTACTAGTAGCTGTAGTATATTATTTAAAACATCCTGTTATTATAATAGTGATGTAAGACTATAAATTGGTCAATGTTTTACATTTAGCTTTTTGATGATATAGGCCTAGATTACATTCTGTCTGGTTATTATAGTGGAATATAAATTACAAAATCTTGCAACTAATTTGGTGCGCAGTATTAGATTTCTGGTATGATGTGTACCGAGCTCACCAATACAGTGCAACATGGTTCAAACTTGTTTTAAGCATATGGATAAAAACTTTGGAGTATCCAGTTTTTAAAGGAGCAACGAACTATCATGTAAATGAAGTATGTGCAACTAAGTAGATGAGTACTACTAGTCTATTGGCAATGTAGTAATGTAGTATTGGAGTACCATATATTGACTAAGGATTACCATAATATAAGGATTGTTTTCGTCTTTTATGTCATCTTATGTCTCTTTACAAGAATATGTGTATATATAATAAACTACTTACAGCATTAAATCATGTTTCGCTAAATCAGTAAATAACCATTAACAATACTATATAGTGTCCTCTGCTTCTTGTAAACACTGACTTCCAATAAGTAAATCATTTATTGATATTCTAAATCGTACAATTGCATTCCTTGAACCAGAAAATGTATGCTTAGACACCAAGATTGCCCTCCGAAGTGGCCAATTATATGAGTATGTGCAACTAAGTAGATGAGTAGGCCCTACTATATATTGGCCAGTTCCAGTTTTTGCAATAATTCATATTTACAGTTCATTTCTTGACAAGAGCTCACCAATATATATACAAATATTTATCTCTTGATATTCTAAATGATATAATTGCATTCCTCACCCCAGAAAATGTATGTTTATAGACACCAAGTTTGCCCTCCTAAGTGGCCTAGAAGCCAAGATATTGGCATTTACAGGTTTTTACATAACGGCCATCTTGGAATTCAAAATAGCCGCCTTCCTCTATCTTGGTGAAGTGGCTTCTATCAAAAATTTAAAGCTAAGGTAATGGATAGCATATGGAAAAAGTTTGGTGCTTTTATCGGAAATGTCCCCATTATTTTGTTTAGCCACCTGACTACTTGCATTCCTCCCGTTTATCTCTACTGAACATTGTACAATTTATCTATTTATTAAACTACTATTTCATGCTATGACAATTATGCGGTTATATAAGAAACCATTTTACTACTACCGTATTCATTGAAGTAGCATTTCTTATTTCCACCCCATAACATGTTCTTCAGCTCTTGCATACTCTCATGGTTAACGTGCGCTAGAATGCCGTGCTAATGCATGATAGCCTCATATCATGGGTATGGTACTTTACGTTTCCTTCCGTTTCCTTCCGTTTAAATAACGTTGCGCAATTAGTTTTCACTGCAGTAGTCTGCAGTCACATTATGCTCTTCATGATATTCTTTTAAAACTCATTACTCTACTACTGAAGTATTTAAGTAGCACTCACTATTCCCTACTTGCTTCTGAAACATAAACACATAATATGTTGGTCACGAAAGCAACCCAGGCAACCCTGAATCCCCACTATAGTCTTATATATTTTCAAAGACAGCTGATTAATCGATTTAGTTCCAGTTTTAGCACATTCACGACGAATTCCGGTCTCGTTGCCTGATGCACGTTCAAAAATAAGTTGCGACTAAGAGGTGGTGAATCTGATCGGCTTATTGAGTATAGAAAAGCGAATCAGCGGATGGCTTACGCCAATCCATAAATTTGTGGAAAATGGGGGGGGGGGATAAAACAAAGTAGAGTGGACGGTAGGTGACGGTAAACACACGTCGGCGACGTAGACTAGCCGAGTCTAATTGGCACAATCAACGACGATGCTATACCGTCGGCGAAAAACGCCAAACACATTTTTGCCGACAGACTATATCTCTTCTCGCGAGCGCGCGAAGCACTTGGCGCCCGCAAGAGGAAGTCTAGCTAACATGCCGGAAAGCGAATACTGTAAATGGGTAGACGCTCGTAGAATAGACGCTCGTCTTTTTACCCTGATTGCGGCGCCGACGCGCGACGCTTGGCTGGCAGGTGTGAGCAGTCGCTCGGTGCTTGCCGGTCGCAGCTGCGCGCTGCGGCGCACGGACAATTCGAGCAGCTACGCATCCCGCGCAGGCACGACAGCGATCGGCTGAGTGAGCGTGCTGCTTAATACCTCGCTCACAGTACTCTGTCAATCGAACAAAGCGGACAGAGACAGGAAGACCGAGAGGGTGAACTCCGCTGCCGCCGCCGCTGCTGTTGTTGTCGCTGCTGCCGCTGCTGCTGCTGCCGCACATCGGGTAGAACAATAAATAGGAATCTGTATCTTTAATCGAACGACCGCACGCGCGTGCCCTACCGAGCTTACTATTGCTCGCTGGTCTGCTTACTGCGGCCGTAAATAATAGATCGTGAGTAAATCATAGACAAGGAGATGTGCCTGCTGGTACTGCGGTAACGCCGGCTCGGGTGACACACTGAGAGAGACACTTTTGTAACTGGAAAGGAGCTCGTTGAATGACGTCGCATCGACACGGTGAGTGTGACTGTGAGCTCGCTGTCTTGCTTCCCCGCACGTGACCTCCTGCTTCGCTTCGGGCGCCCTTCATACCCCACTCAGATACGTAAGCACGTATAAGCATACATTCCTGCTACATACACACGCACACGCACACGCACACGCACACGCAAACGCAAACGCACACGTACAAGCACACGCACACGCACACGCACACGCACACGCACACGCACACAACTGACGACACCAAGGTGCACTCACACACACAACACACCCAGGCCAGAAGCGACGACCGGGCAGGTAGACGAAGCGGCCACGCATCCAGCGAGTGGGACCACGAGGCAGCCTGCACACACACCACACACACACACACACACACACGTACAACACACACCACACCCACACACAATATCAAACACACACACCAACCAGCACACACGCAAGCACGCAAACGCACCACCAGCACACACACGCACACACACACACACACAACACACGCACACCCACACACACACGCGCGCGCACACACGCACACGCACATGCACACGCCCCCCACACACCGACACGCACACACACGTACACACACACACACACACACACACGTACACACATACACCACACACGTACACACACACACACGCACACACCACATGACAGACTCACGTACTCACGCACGGCACGCAACGCACGCACGCCGACCGCACGCACGCACGCACGCACGCACGCACGCACACACACGGCGTATAGTATATTAATATATATATATATATATATATATATATAATATGTGTGTGCGTGTGTGTGTGCGTGCGTGCGCGTGTATGTGCGTGTGTGCGTGGGTGTGCATGGGTGTGTGGGTGTGCGTGGGTGTGTGGGTGTGCGTGGGTGTGTGGGGTGTGGGTGTGCGTGGTGTGTGCGTGTGCGTGTGCGTCGCCATAATCTGGAGCGTATAGTCTTTCGCGTCTCATGAGCGGAACCACGCAAGTGCGTGTGACGGATGATTGCGTAGCTAAATCCATAAAAGAAATGTGGTGCACGGCGGGACAGCATGCATTTACTGTAATGGAAACGGGGTCACGTGAGTAGATTCAGCAGAAGAACACTGCATCTTTGTCTCGCGTTGGTCGTCTGTTAGTTCGATTGATAGCTAGCAGGCGAGAGAAATCATTGTTCACATTTAGTTGCGCGTCTGGTGTAGTTGTTGTGTTTGCAAGTCACGTCGTCTAGACCCGTTAGTTGGTTAGTGCGTTATAACTTCGCGCTCCGGGTTATTAATCCATGGAGTTAATTAATGATAGTAATTAAGCAACGCAACGGATCCTTAGCGCCGCATGAATTAGCCTGGGTATACTGTTGCGGTGGGGTTCGTGGGGAGTCGGTCTCTGATCGCGATGAACGAGTGCTTGAGGGGTGGCGCGCGTCTTCGTCTTTGTCGCGCGTTATGTATTTAGTTTATCTGCATGTACAACCTTAGTCTCGACGAATTCTTAATATCAGCCATTGATATTTCATTTAGCACAAAACCGTTATAATTGCCCCTCGTGATGTATCTCGAATGGCGTCTCTCAGCTGTGTGCTTAATATTGTGGATTAGGAAGCGTTCTCGTTTAAAAACCAACGATTAAAACATCGATAAATAAACGTTGCAGATTGGTTCTAGAATGGAAATATCGGAGAGGAAATGGTAAAGATGAATAAGGACTATTGCATAATAATTAAAGATAATAAATTATTATAAGAGATAAGGTTACAAAATCGGTCATGATTTATTATTGCTCCTTCATATACAATAATAAGTCATTCCGCTATAGAATTTTCCATAATATCTAGCATTAAACGCGTGACTTACAATTGAACCTCATCCTCGCTCTACATTTATGACACGTGCAATTGCACATCGAGATCGAATTGTGTTTATTCCAAGGCGTTTTTCAAGTAGGTATAATTAGTGGGGCCGAATGTTATAAACTACTGTTAGCGCACGACGACTTTCTTTTATCCGCGCCAATGAGGTGTCATATAACTATTGCCCTAATAGCAAATTCGATTGGTTTTCCGCTGAGTCTTGACGGTTGGGATCTTATCAGCCTAATGGTGGGAGGCTGTTTACCTATTTTAGTAAATTTTTCTATACAATTCAGATATATAGTCTTCTAACTGTCACCTGTAGTTCAATTAATCACATGTAGTTCATTCCGAGTTTTAACCAAGAATACGGACTCTCGCATCTACGTAATTTTCACTTAAAATTTTTGCACTTTTTGCATTTCCTTCCATCAACTTCGATACAAGATACGAACTTACAAATCGCTGGTTGCTTAACGACCTAAGTAACTTACAGTGCCTTTGATAATATCTAGATAGAAATAGACTTTTTGGTCATCATTGTTGACGGTAAATCTTCCTGCTCTTCTTCATTTTTCTTTTTTTTCTTATTTCTTGCTCATCTTTCGTACGTTTTAACGCGTAATACGAAGGAGTAAAAGCGATACGCGCTGAAATAAATGCATTTCAACTCGTTTGGAATACTCTGTCACCGAAAGTCGATCGTTCACTCTCCGTTCACTATCGTTTTGCCGTATAAACCTTTCTCCACTGAGCGGCCCACCGCCGATAAAGTAATTCAAGTATATCATGCACTTTTATCTCGTGATCTTTGTCGAGTGGGAATAGCTGTCTGCCAAACGTTGCCTTCGCCATTTTTGAAAAGGTGATGCGGTAACTTCACCGAATTTTTTGAAACTATCGCGGTACAGTGGTTCGGTATATTATAATTATATTAATATATATATATATAATATAGATATGCGGCAAACTTGTATGGAAATTCCTGCTATAGTTCGTTAGTACTAGATCGGTTCGATTTAGTTCCAAAGGTCGAAGGAAGGTTATCCAATGCACTGCTGATAAGGCCCATGGCACAAGGCCTGCTGCTCACAGGAGCAAGACCTCAAATTAAGGGATATGTGTTCCGTCCCTTATATAATTTATGTCCACGTACATTCGAAGTTACTAATTTGCATAGCAATATTTAGGCAGTATTATTTATTATTATTCCTATTCACACAAGTCGCCCTATTTACTTACGAAATTCTCAGTCGCTAAGCGTTTCAACTGCGTCGACCGCCATTGCTACCTTCAGGAGCGTGTAGAGCTGACGCATATGTAACTAAACGACCTACGTCAAACAGTAAGACGGTAAACAGTAAAATTTGGTACTAGTGATATATGACGAATCGTAATATAAATGACGTAGACCGGTGATCGGCGTAGACGCTTTTTTATTTATAAGCGATTCTGATATGATGACTTGGGCGAGGCCTGGGCAGTTCCGAGCAAAAACACTAATCGGCACCGTACGTAATAAAGTATATGTTAGCACCATTTCCAGTGAATAGAAAGAATGTCACTCGGATATCTTTGGGGAATTACTAGTTGATGACTGTGTAATTGTGACATTATATATATATACTTTAGTTATTACACTGTCCATCACAGACGGGTTGTGTGGGTGGGTTTGATGAGGAGGCGGTGTTTAAGCCATTTATCTCTCCACTTTAGCTTGAGGATGTATTTACAGTTATAATTGTAGACTCGAGTCATGTCATGATATCTAAATATTTGTTTTAAAAAAAATCTAAAATAATAAAATCTGAAGTTTTAACGTTAAAATTACATACAATTTTTCCCAAAAAAAGGAAATGGGGTTGCATTATCAAGTCAATTTCAAACTTATTTTAGAATATTATTTTTTGAAGATATTATTCTGGATTAGAAGCATTATATAATAAGTTCCAAAATGCTTAAAAAAAAAGCAAAATGCATGAGTAGTTTTGAAGATATATGTATCTTTAAAGTCAGTGACGGCGGGCGGGCAGGCGCGACCATATTAACTACACACACGGGCGCGCAACACAACATACACGCACACGCACACGCACATGCACACGACACACAAGCATCATAATCATACGCGATACATACATACATACACTACAATACATTACACAACACACGAACAGCAACACGCACACGGCACGACGCCCACGCACACGCACAGCACAGCGCACGACGCACAGGCACACTGCACACGCCACACGCACACACGCACACACGCACGCTACAGCACAGCACCACAACACACACACACACAGCTACACACACACACACACACACCACACACACACACATACACATACACACCATTACAACTGGCAGCCGTATCTCGTTGGGTTTGCACTTAATTTTGTCTCACAGCTGGTGCGCGGCAGTGATGTTGGCTGTTTATACACCGCAGCGCAATGTCTTTGGTGTGTGCGTGTGTGCCGCTGCCGGTGTGCGTGCGGTGCGTTCGTGCGTGCGATAGTGTTGCGTTGCTATGCTAGGTGAAGGCCTCGACCTAATTAAATGCGTTGATTATTATACCTATTAATCTACATAATTTTAGTATGTAATTATATATTCATTAAAACCCCATGAGAAACACATTAAAGTTTAACACAATGTTCAAGGTTATGGTATATATAGTAGGTGTGTGTGTGCTCTAGACAATCCGAAACGGCGTCTCTAAAAAAGTCGAGCATTGGGAGCCGGGGTAGCGCGGGCACGGTTACAACCTCCGTTGTCAATATATTGCACACACGCGGCGCATCGCCTACGCACACAGACTCCCCGCGTTTCAACAATACTGGGCATCGCCAACGCCAATCACACGCGCACCCACGCACACACATACACATTTACACACAGCACGGGCGCGCACACACATATACGCACACGCACACGCACTACGCACATCCGCCGCACACGCACCGCACGAACGCAGCACGCCACGCACGACGCACCACGCACACGCACACGCACACGCAAGCACGCACACGAGCGCACACGGCAGCCGGCACAGCCACACACTACACACCACACACACACACACACACACACACACCACACACCACACACACAACACACATACAACCAAAGTTAGTGTAGCCCACAGAAATAGAAAGAAGTAGAACGCTCATATCATATGCTCATACCAGGCGCGCAGCGGCGCCAGTTTCTGACAACTGTCACGTGACCAGCGCCATATTGGTGCAGTAACCCTGCATTAGCGCATCACTAGTAAAGCTTGACCTATCAGTAGCCTCTAGGATTTTACTGGCATACAACTGTACTTACTTGTATAACAAATCGTCTATACCCACACGTATTTGTTACCAGATACCTAATTTAATTGTTATAATTAATTATCAACGCACGAATGTGAACCGCGCCATGATGGTTTTGCCGGCAACTTATCAGATCGTGCGCTTTGAGTGCGCCATCCGTCGTTGTAATCAAACTGTAGTCGTTGTAGTTTAAAACATTAAAAAAATATATTTCTAATGGTGATTGAACCCATGTAAACTTTGTGGTATGCTAGCGTAATTATAACCGCTAAATTAACTGAAAATAACCCTAGAACCTAGAGTAAACTCTCCCTGGTTAACAAATTTTAATACTAAATGCAAAGAAAATATGATAAGAAAGTAGTAGTTGAATGCCAAAGTACCCGGCGTTAATGACAGTTAGTTCTAATTACAGAAAAACTTGCATGGATGCGTTTTCCTATAGATTTTAAACACTGCATGCTTTCTTACAGAGGTAAAATTAAAATTGACAACTGCTACTGAATGGATTGTTGCACATGCTGGAACTGAAATAAAAGTTGCACTTAACTATCTACATTGGCAAGAAAATAAGACAAGATTTTATGTAGCTAGGTTCGCACTTCAGCTTCCCCAGGCTTAACTAGGAACCAATTTAATTATGCTTCTAAGATAAATACAATACATTGTAGAGCGAAGAAAAAGTAATTTCTGTATAATTCCATTCATTCACAATATTTTACGGCTTGTAACTGTCGCAACTTAGGTTCCTTATTCTATTCTATTATTTGGTATTTCAAAACATAGGCACAATCAGATCTTTTTTATTGCGAGCAAATATATATACTGTATGTAGCTCTAGAACTATAGCCCTCCTTTCCGCCGCAAGAGCGGAGGGCTATAGTTCCAGAGCTATACTGTATGTAACAGCAATTAAAAATCAAACAATTCAAAGTTTTCTAAGCTGCGCTACTTCTAACTAATTGAATTGCTAGTCAATGATAATACATCATGTATATCATTTGCATAGCAAAATGGATAATTAAAATTAAATACGTACACACAAACAACGGAATAAAAAAAAAACTTGTTCATGACACGCCTTATACAGGTACAACGCCGATTTTCCGGACACTGATGCTCCGGAACCTCTTTTAATCCGGATAAAATGCTTTTGAAATTATTTGACGTAGCAGTGTACGTCGCCGTGTCGCCACATTGCTGTGTCGCCATGTGGGTGCGTCGCCACGTCGCCGTGTCGCCATGTGGCGCGCGTCGCCACGTCGCCGTGTCGCCATGTAGGCGCGTCGCCATGTCGCCGTGTCACCATGTGGTCGCGTCGCCACGTAGCCGTGTCACCATGTGGGCGCGTCGCCATGTCGCCATGTGGGTGTGTCGCTACATCGCCGTGTCGCCATGTGGGCGCGTCGCCACATCGCCGTGTCGGATATGTGGGCGTGTCGCCATGTCGCCATGTGGGCGCGTCACCACGTCGCCGTGTCACCATGTGGGCGCGTCGCCGTATCACCATGTGGGCGCGTCGCCGCGTCGCCACGTAGCCGTGTCGCCATGTGAGCGCGTCGCCGTATCACCATGTGCCTTCATTTCTGTCTATGAACTGTCTGTGACATGACTATGTACAGAGGGGGGGGGGCACTTTTTAGGTCGGGTTCATTATGAATGTGAATATGTGTCATATGCGAATGTGTCATTTATTGAATATGTTGTGTTGACCATCGTGGGGATGAGGGCAACAGCAAAACTCTTTCTTGGAATTATGAAAAAGTGCAAAAGGGTTGTAACCTCTGCTTTGCTATTCAATTACATAATTTAAACCATGCATCATATCATGCATGTATCATGCAGGTCTATTATATTTGTCAATCCACCCCAAAGAGTATCAACTAGTAATTCCCCAAAGATATCCGATCACTGATGCGATGTGAGAATTAAGTGTTTATTCTAGGTGGTAGCATCCTGTTATCCTATTATCAGAAATAGATAATAGGATAACAGGATGCTACCACCTAGAATAAACAATTAATCCTCACATTGCTTCAGTCATTGCAGCACGAATAGCCGCCACGATAATAGTGTGCATGGGTGTGTGGGTGTGCGTGGGTGTGTGGGTGTGCGTGGGTGTGTGGGTGTGCGTGGGTGTGCGTGTGCGTGTGCGTGTGCGTGTGCGTCCCATAATCTGGAGCGTATAGTCTTTCGCGTCTCATGAGCGGACACGCAATGCGTGTGACGGATGATTGCGTAGCTAAATCCATCAAAGAAATGTGGTGCACGCGGGACAATGCATGCATTATCGTAATGGAAACGGGGTCACGTAGTAGATTCAGCAGAAGAACACTGCATCTTTTCTCCGTTGGTCGTCTGTAGTTCGATTGATGCTAGCAGGCGAGAGAAATCATTGTTCACATTTAGTTGCGGTCGGTGTAGTTGTTGTGTGCAAGTCACGTCGCTAGACCCGTTAGTTGGTTTAGTCGTTATAACTTCGCGCTCGGGTTATTAATCCATGGAGTAATTAATATAGTAATTAAGCACGCCGCATGAATTTAGCCTGGGTATACTGTGCGGTGGGGTTCGTGGGGAGTCGGTCTCTGATCGCGATGACGAGTGCTTGAGGGGTAGCGCGCGTCTTCGTCTTTGTCGCCGTTATGTATTAGTTTATCTGGATGTACAACCTTAGTCTCGACGAATTCTTAATATCAGCCATTGATATTTCAATTTTACACAAAATCCGTTATAATTGCCCGTCGTGATGTATCTCGAATGGCGTCTCTCAGCTGTGTGCTATATTGTGGATTAGGAAGCGTTCTCGTTTAGAAAACCAACGATTAAAAACATCGATAATAAACGTTGCAGATTGGTTCTAGAATGGAAATATCGAGGGGAAATGGTAAAGATGATAAGGACTATTGCATAATAATTAAAGATAATAAATTATTATAAGAGATAAGGTTACAAAATCGGTCATGATTTTTATTTTGCTCCTTCCATATACAATAATAAGTCATTCCGCTATAGAATTTTCCATAATATCTAGCATTAAACGTGACTTACAATTGAAATCATCCTCCTCTACATTTATGACACGTGCAAATTGCATCGAGATCGAATTGTGTTTATTCCAAGGCGTTTTCAAGTAGGTATAATTAGTGGGCCGAATGTTATAAACTATGTTAGGCACGACCACTTCTTTTATCCCGCCAATGAGGTGTCATATAACTATTGCCCATGCAAATTCGATTGGTTTTCCGCTAGTCTTGCGGGTTGGGATCTTTCAGCTAATGTGGGCAGGCTGTTTACCCTTTTCAGTATATTTTTCTATAAATATAGATATAAGTCTATAACGTTCACCTGTAGTTCAATTAATCACATGTAGTTCATTCCGAGTTTTACCGCGACTTCGCATCTACGTAAATTTTCACTTACATTTTTTGCACTTTTTGCATTTCCTCAACTTGATACAAGTACGACTTACAAATCGTGGATTTGCTTACAACCTAAGTAACTTCAGGTGCTTTTGATATATCTAATAGAAATATACTTTTTGGTCATCATTGTGAACGGTAAATCTTCCTCTTCGTTCTTTTTCTTCTTCTTTTTTCTTATTTCTTGCATCTTTCGTACGTTTTAACGCGTAATACGAATGGAGTAAAAGCGATACGCGCTGAAATAAATGCATTTCAATCGTTTGGAATCACTGTCACCGAAAGTCGATCGTTCACTCTCAGTTTCACTCGTTTGCCGTATAAACCTTTCTCCCTGCGGCCCACGCCGATAAAGTATTCAAGTATATATGCACGTTTTATCGTGTCTTTGTCGAGTGGGAAAGCTGTCTGCCAAACGTGCCTCGCCATTTTTGAAAAAGTGATGCGGTAACTTCACCGGAATTTCTTTTGAAACTACTCGCCGGTTATATATATATATATATATATATTCGCAAACTTTATGGGAAATTCCTGCTATAGTTCGTTAGTACTAGATCGGCGTAGACGCTTTTTTATTGAAGCGATTCTGATATGTGACTTGGTCGGTCTTGGCAGTTCCGAGGAAAAAAACTAACGTGCACCGTACGTATAGAGTATATTTAGCACCTTTCCAGTGAATAGGAGAATGCACTCGGTTATCTTTGGGGAATTACTAGTTGATGACTGTGTAATTGTGACATTATACATATACTTTAGTAGATACCTCCTCAGACGGGTTTGGGTGGGTCTGATTCGAGGATAGGTGGTTAAACCATTTTATACTCTCAACTTTAGTTTAAGAGTATTTAAGTAATATGTAGACATATCGAGTCATGTCATATATCAATATGTTGTTTAAAAACCATCTACCATAGTATATAAAATCTGAAACTTTACCT
>NW_014577086.1:684392-693036 GCF_000485595.1 Priapulus caudatus
ACGGGCGCGCCACACACATATAACGCACACGCACACCACACGGCCACACGCACACGCACACGCAGCACGCACACGCAACACGCACACGCACAAGCGCACACGGCAGCACGCACACGCACAACGCACACCCACACGGCACACACACCACACACAACACACACTACCACACACACCAGCACACACACACAACACATCCACACACACATACAACCAAAGTTAGTGTAGCCCCAGCAGAAATAGAATAGAAGTAAACGCTCATATCATATGCCAGTACCCAGGCGCGCAGCGGCGCCAGTTTCTGACACTGTCACGTGACCAGGACGGCCATATTTGGTGCATAACCCTGCATAGCGCATCACTAGATAAAGCTTGACCTATCCAGTAGCCTCTAGGATTTTTAGCTTGCATACAACTGTACTTACTGTATAACAAAATCGTCTATACGCCACACGTATTGTTCGGCAGAATACCTAATTTAATTGTTATAATAATTATCAAACGCTACGAAATGTGAACCGCGCCAATGAATGGTTTGAGCGCACTTATCAGATGCGTGCGCTTGAGTGCGCCTACCGTCGTTGTAATCAACTGTAGTCGTTTAGTTTTAAAAGCATTAAAATAAATATATTTCTAATGGTGATTGAACCCATGAAAGCTTTGTGGTATGTAGCGTAATTATAAGCATAAATTAACTGAAAAATAACCCTAGAACGCAGAGTAAACTCTCTGGTTAAGCAATTTTGAATACTAAATGCAAAGCAAAGATTATGATAAGAAAGTAGTAGTTTGAATGCCAAAGTACCCGGCGTTAATGACATTTTAGTTTTAAATTACAGAAAACATGCATTGGATGCGTTTTCGCTATAGATTTTAAACACTGCTTTCCTTACAGAGGTAAAATTAAAATTGACAAAACTGCTACTCGAATGGATTGTTGGCACATGCTGAACTGAAAAATAAAAGTTCACTTACTAATCTACAATTTGGCAAGAAAATAAGACAAGATTTTATGTAGGCTAGGTTCGCACTTCAGCTTCCAGGCTCAACTAGGAACGCAATTTAATATAATGCTTCTAAGATAAATAGCAATCATTGTAGAGCGAAGAAAAAGTCATTTACTGTATAATTGCCATTTTATTCCACATATTTAACGGCTTGTAACTGTCGCAAACTTAAGAGTTCCTATTTTATTCTATTATTTGGTATTTCAAAAACATAGGGCAAATCAGATCTTTTTTACATTTTTGCGAGCAAATATATATACTGTATGTAGCTCTAGAACTAATAGCGCCTCCTTTCCGCCGCAGGAGCGTAGGGCTAATAGTTCCGGGGAGCTATACTGTATGCTAATCACAATTAAAAATCAAACAATTCAAAGTTTTCTAGCGCACTAGCTTCTAACCTAATTGAATTCTAGTAAAGATAATACATCAATGTATATCATTTGCAATAGCAAAATTGGATAATTAAAATTAAATACGTACCACACAAACAACGGAATAGCAAAAAACTAGTTCATGACACGCCTTAATACAGGTATCAGCGCCGATTTTCCGGACACTGATTGCCCCGGAACCTTTTTAACCGGTAAAATGCTTTTGAAATTATTTGAGCGTAGGCAGTGTACGTCGCCGTGTCGTCACATTTGCTGTGTCGCCATGTGGGTGCGTAGCGCACGTCGCCGTGTCGCCATGTGGGCGGCGCGTCGCCACATCGCCCGTGTCGGCCATGTAGGCGCGTCGCCAACGTCGGTCCGTGTCACCATGTGGTCGCGTCGCCCACGTAGCCGTGTCAGCCATGTGGGCGCGTCGCAATGTCGCCATGTGCGGTGTGTCGGCCCACATCGCCGGTGTCGCATGTGGCGCGTCGCCACATCGCCGTGTCGGATATGTGGGAGTGTCGCCATGTTTGCCATGTGGGCGCGTCGCCACGTCCGCCGTGACAACCATGTGGCGCGCGTCGCCCTTATCACCATGTGGGCGCGTCGCCGCGTCGCACGTAGCGTGTCGCATGTGAGCGGCGTCGCCGTATCACCATGTGCCTTCCATTTCTGTGCTATGAAGCTGTCTGTGACATGACTATGTAGCAGGGGGGGGGGGGTTCCTTATTAGGTCGGTTCAATTATGAATGTGAATATGTATCATATGCGAATGTGTCAATTTATTGAATATGTGTGTTGACATCGTGGATGAGGGCAACAGCAAAACTCTTTCTTGGAAATTATGAAAAGTGCAAAAAGGGTTGTACACCTCTGCTTTGGCTATTCATTACATAAATTTAAAAACCATGGCCATCAATATCATGGGCATGTTATCAATGGGAGGTCTATTATATTTGTCAATCCACCCCAAAGAGTATCAACTAGTAATTCGCCCAAAGATAACCGATCAAGCTGATGGCGATGTGAGAAATTAAGTGTTTATTCTAGTGGTAGCATTCTAGTATCCTATTATCAAGATATAGATAATAGGATAACAGGATGCTACCACCTAGAATAAACAATTAATCCTCACATTGCTTCAGTCATTGCAGCACGAATAGCCGCCACGATAATTATTAGTAAAAGAAGTTTTTACCCGTGTACTAGGATAGTATATCATATATTACATCTGATGAAATATGAAAATTGCTAAAACACCAAATATGTGATTAAAACCCCTGTGACTGTAGTCCTACTACGAGATTATCTGACAAATCCACCAAGAGATGTCACGCTCGGTTTCTTGATAATTTAAATTAGTAGATATCTATATAGTTTAATATCTTCGGTTCAGAAAACTCGTGCTGCGTGAGCCCCTTACTTCCTATGACGACTTTAACTCCTATACATATATATATATATATATATATATATATGGCTATTTGGACGTGTCTAGCTGGGCACATGGTGCATTTCATTGACGCATAGGTATTTGACCTTTACTTGCCCTTGCGCAATGTAACATGTGGTAGGCTCGTCACAAGGGGTAAGAAACTCACGCCACACCGGCCAGGTTTCTTTAGAATCGTTTGGCCATCATATCGCAGTATATTGGAAGTTTTCTACATAATTTCAACAGGCAATCTGAGTAAATGGGGAAAAAATGAAATAAAATATATAAATTTAATTTAAACATTATTTAGAAATACAAAGGCAAATAACAATTCTCTGTAGTTCTCATTTCTCCTTATATACACATACGAATACTATAATTGATAGTACAGTTAGTATTAGCGGCAACTATGTGATTCCTTATCGATTGATGGTAATATTTAATGATGACTAGGCCTGAGTGCTAACGAGGCGTAGTTATACACCAAGATTACTAAATTGCTTGTTATTGTATGATCGTATTATCTCATATTATAGTATGTTATATTATATCATATATCGAATGCTATCGTATTATAACATGATGTTGATGTAGAAGTACTCCGATACAATTTTCTTACCGAGACTCGCATGACGTCTCCGTATTAAACGCGACAAGACGCGAAAAAAAAACTAAAATTACTTACAAAGTTGCCGCGTTTTTGCTTTAGTAGTAATTGTTCACATATCCACGTAGGTTAACATTTATTTCACCAGATTGACGTAAATTTGTGCGAGGACCCGAAGGGCTCTTGCCCTAAGTGGAGGCGACAGTCTAAATTGCTATAAGTAACTGTAGACCTAATGCATGGTCGTGAGTTGGCAATGGCTTTGAATTTGACGATGACATTGGCTCAGAATTCTCTTTTAGACTTACTTGTTAGGCCAGGAAGGCAGGCTAGCATTTTTTATTGTCGTACTGTGAAGGAACTTGCAGACGATCCCGCAATAACACCCCACAACGTCCTTAAAATAACTAAAAGGCTTTCAACATATTGTGTGATTGAAAAGCCGACTTCGTAATCTGAAGAGTAGAGAATAACACATGTGTTATTATCTACTCTTGGTAATCTACAAAGGATTTACAACTAACGATGCGACAGAATTATATCTGAAACAGAAATGTGCGATGCTGCGCATGTTATCACGCTATAGCTACTTTCAGCATAATCGTGTTTAGAGCGAAATATGTTGTTTGGAGCGAAATCTGTTTTCCGTGTCTATTAACCTTGGCCCGTGTCTGTTAACCTTGAGTTTCACGTATAATGTTCACTTTACACCAACGAATCAAACATATTTATCAGTTGAGTAGAGTAATAGAGATCATATATATGGGTTCTGCATAAGGACCTGGAGGTCTATATACCAGATCTTATCCCTCAGATTGTTGATACTCTTGGTTATTTTCTAGTAGTTTAGACTTTTTTGTTATTGTACAGCAAAAGCGCATGCAGAGAAACGCATAGTAAGGCGAGGCGCATATAAGAACGCATTTAAAAACGCATTTTGGAAACGTCTAATTTAAATCGTCTAAAAATTTATTTAAATCGTCCAATGCTTATAACGCGCCAAAATCGTCCTTCGACGTCGTGCCAACATATCGTGCGAACATCACATATCGGCGAGATATTTGGTGCTCCATGATGCACGATATAACTGTTATTTGTGACTTGTTTAGTATGCAGGACTCGGTGACAAACGCAGCAGATAGACAAACCTTTTAGACTACCGCGATTATTACTGCCGGTAAGTTGACTTCAAACGCGTGTCTGGTTTCGTAATAGCCATGTAAGTGCTTTCGTCGCTGCCATATTTATCAGTTTCCAACGTGTGGATAAATAACTTGCCACTTGTTAAACACATCAGATCCATTGAAATCTCTGGGGGGCTTATTCGTAACCAGCGTGGCTATTATTCGAGTGGCGAGATCAAAGGTGATTGCCCACTGGAGAGTGTGTGGCAACGGAGCAGATGTGTATGCCAAAATAAACTACTATGATAATGGCTGCGCATTTGACATATTGACATATGCAGCCACGTAGCCGTGTCGCCATGTGAGCGCGTCGCCGTATCACCATGTGCCTTCATTTCTGTCTATGAACTGTCTGTGACATGACTATTTACAGGGGGGGCACTTTTTAGGTCGGGTTCATTATGAATGTGAATATGTGTCATATGCGAATGTGTCATTTATTGAATATGTTGTGTTGACCACCGTGGGGATGAGGACAACAGCAAAACTCTTTCTTGGAATTATGAAAAAAGCTGCAAAAAGGTTGTAACCTCTGCTTTGCTATTCAATTACATAATTTAACCCATGCATCATATCATGCATGTATCATGCAGGTCTATTATATTTGTCAATCCACCCCTCTAAATCCGCCACTGATGTAATGTCCGCGGGTGGGCTGCAGCCAGTGGTTCACTGTAGATCTATTCTGGTGCCATAGTAGTGTTTTCCTCACCTGAGTCTAGAATTTGTCAACGGCAAGTTGACTGCCCAGGAATGCTCTGATGAATCGAAGGCAAATCTCCCCATATACGTATATGAGAAGGCTGAATGCATGTGGTACGTAGACAAAGCTGAATATAGAGACCGGGACAAGAGGCAGAAAGCAATAAAAGAAATAATTTTTTTTGTGAGTGCGCTTGAATGGCCGAGTGCAGCGATGTATATGGTGTACATGTACATGTATATGGTGTCTGGCATCTATGCTGATGTCTTTGATGACAGATAGATTTGTTCTCATAAAATCTATAGGAAAACGTATCCATGCATGTTTTTCTGTAATTAAAACTAACTGTCATCAACGCCGGGTATTTTGGCATTCAACTACTACTTTCTTATCATATTTTCTTTGCATTTAGTATTAAAATTTGTTTAAGGGGGTCAAGCTTTACTAGTGATGCGCATTGCAGAGTGACTGCACCAATATGGCGCTGGTCACGTGACAGTTGTCAGAAACTGGCGACGCTGCGCGCCTGGGTATGAGCGTTCTACTTCTATTCTATTTCTGTGGTTACAATGGCTTTGGTGTGTGCGCATGCGGAGTTGGCGATCTTAAAATTTAGTGCGGGTTTCCGATGACTGCCGAAGTTTCTTCGAGCACATTACATTTTAGAAAATTGCTTCCAAAAGTCACTTTACGATGGAAAAATCGCGTTCTAGCGTAGCGGAATGTATTCGCGACGCCCAGAAGGGGCCCCAGCTCGATTCGCGCGAGCATACGCGGCACGGTTTCGGAGGAGATACGGAAAACGACACTTCGGCTTTTTCTACTATTATATAGTAGACTAGCTATTACCCGTCCTCCAGACGGGTTTGAGTGGGGTCTGATTTGAGGATGGCGGTTTAACCATTTATCTGTCACTTTTAGTTGAGGATGTATTTACAGTAAACGAAAAATACTGATATTTTGACTCGAGTCATATATCAATATTTGTTGAAAAAAATTGTATCTAAATATATATAAAATCAGATATTTTACCTTTAAATTACCTACAATTTTTCAAAAAACGGGAAATGGGGTGATTTATCTGTCACTTTTAGTTGAGGATGTATTTACAGTAAACGAAATATACTGATATTTTGACTCGAGTCATATATCAATATTTGTTGAAAAAAATTGTATCTAAATATATATAAAATCAGATATTTTACCTTAAAATTACCTAAAATTTTTCAAAAAACGGGAAATGGGGTGATTTCATAGTACAATTTCACTTATTTAGATATTATTTAGAGGAGATATCGAGAAATC
This sequence comes from Priapulus caudatus, assembly GCF_000485595.1. Taxonomy (NCBI): domain Eukaryota; kingdom Metazoa; phylum Priapulida; class Priapulimorpha; order Priapulimorphida; family Priapulidae; genus Priapulus; species Priapulus caudatus. Next base: position 691,005 of record NW_014577086.1, read on the forward strand.
TGCACTGAGCGAAGAAATCTTTAGGGCTTCGTCATGCTCGAGACGGCGACTGAGATGAAATGTAACCAAGCGTTATAAAGCGTATAAGATGCTGCGCGATAATTGGTATAGGCAGGCTTCAGCGCACCAAAATCCGTGAATCAAATAATAATTGGCAGAAGAGAGAGAGCGCGAGATAGTGCGTGTGTGTGTGTGCGTGTGTGTGTGCGTGTGTGTGCGCGCGTGTGTATGTGTGTGTGTGTGCGCGCGCGCACATGTGTGTGTGCGTGTGTGTGTGAGCGCGCGATGTGTGTGCGCGCGCGTGTGTGTGTGTGTGTGTGTGTGTGTGTGTGCATGTGCGTGCGTGCGGGCGTGTATGCGTGCCTGTGCGTGCATGCATGCGTGTGCGTGTTGTGAGTGTTGTGAGTGTGTGGACGCGGAGGGGGAGGAGGGGCTCGCGTATTTGCAGTCCTCCTCCTAACTCATCTTAAATCTAATCGTAGCTTTACCACTAGCCGTAATAATCATAACCCTAACCCTTACAATAAGTTACCCATAACCCAAAAAAACCTATTACTTACCATATCCCGAGCAAAAACCCTAACCTAAACCCCTGCCCCTATCCATAATTCTACTTCTAACACTAATCCTGCTGCTAACTCTAGCTCTATAACTCGAAACCAAACGAATAGGCATTACTCTACGAACTACTGCGCGTTTCTCTGATGAAAAGGTATGCTCGCTTATCTGTGTCCATGACGACTGCAGACAGGTGAACTTTGCAGACAACTAATCTTAAAGGCGCAGGCGATGTCTTGATACATCCCTATCTTCCTCTTCTTGTGCGGAAAAAGCTCGTTCATTATGCTGTGTGTTTAGCGAAACGCCTACAATCATCAGATACTATTTCGTGGAATCTATATAATAATTTGAGTAGTGTCGTTCTGTTTGTTCCTGCTTAACTTCTAGGCGCGTGCACGAATCCGGCACAAAATTTTCGTGCTTCATTCCAACGCATCAGGTTCGATTCTAACACTTTGCTTTTTGTTATTTATTGGGTTATATGTCAAAAAAAAACATATTTAGAAAATCTAATAGAAAATCTCCCTGGAAAACATGCACGATTCAGTTCACTTCCGCTAGGTGCGCTGGCTGTAGACTTACAAACACGCAACCACAGGCTAAAGGATACATTAGTCTGTCACGTAACCTTGCAGTGGATTCGCCAGGGCACACGCGCTGGCTGTGGAATCAATTCCTCCCCCACCTGCACGCTCGCACTCAGCGCATATCTATCTATCAATCTATCTATTTTTCTATCTATCTATCTATCTATCTATCTATCTATCTATCTGAATTTCATAATTCTCCAGTGTTAAGTACGACACCCGCTTTAATACAATTATTTTGCTTCTGGCCTCGGTCAGTTTTTGCTACTGACGGGGTTTGAACCTGTGTAATGATTCTTGAAAAATGTAGGCAAACGCCTTCGCAGTAAATGCGTTATATATCCTCCCACGTAGTGATAGCGGAACGTATGGTTTTCGCGGCCGTTGTGTGTTTGTGCTGGTGTGTGTGTGTGTGCATGTGTGTGTGTGTGTGTGTGTGTGTTGTTTGGTGTGTGTGTGTGCTGGTGTGCTGGTGTGTGTAGTGTGTGTGTATGTGTGTGTTGTGTGTGTGTGTTTGGTGTGTTGTGTGCTGTGTGTGTGTTGTGTGTGCCGTGTGCGTGTGCGTGTTCGTGTGCGCTGCGTGTGTGTGTCTGTCTGTCTGCCTCGATACTTTCTTGTGCAAACCGTATAGGTAGAAACTAACAACCCTGGCCGGCGGTGAAACCCTATTGATTATTGAGTGCCTTCGCACCCGCAAGGTCAAGATCAGCCGGCTTCAGCATTTGATGAATGGATAGATAGAATGAACGAATTATGATAGGATAAGAACAAAAATACGATTAGAGAGAGTAGATAGATCAGACTAGATAGATAGATAGATAGATAGATAGATGTAGATAGATCGATAGATAGATACGAGAGTAGATATGATAGATAGATAGATT
>NW_014577086.1:693061-711302 GCF_000485595.1 Priapulus caudatus
GTTCTACGACAAATGACCCGCCCAGACAAATACCCCCGGACAATTACCCCCGGACAATTATCCCGGACATTTACCCCCCGGACAATTACGCCCCCCGGACAATTAACCCCGGACAAATACCCCCCGGCACAATTACTCCCGGACAATTACCTCCGGACATTTACCCCCGGACAATTACCACCCGCGGACAATCACCCCCGGACAATTACCCCCCGGACAATTTACCCCATGCTATTCACCCCCCGGACAATTACCCCCGGACAATTACCCCCATGCTATTCACCCCCCGGCAATTACCCCCCGGACAAATCATTCCCCCGGACAATTACCCGACATTTCCCCCCGGACATTTACCCCCCGGACAATTACCCCCGCGATATTTACCTCCCGGACAATCAACCCCGGACATTTACTCACTTGTTGTTATTATTCATTTTGAACGGTGATAGCAGGGAGGAGGTCGAGGAGGAGAAAAGAAGGCGGGTGGAGGAGGAGGAGGAGGAGGAGGAGGAGAGAAGGTGGGGAGAATGGTGTGAGGAGGAGGAGGGGGAGAAGGTGGGAGGAGCGAAGAAGATAGGAGTGGAGGAGGAGGAGGGGAGATCGTGGTGAGGAAGGTGGTGAAGAGGAGAGGAAGAGGAGGTGGAGGAGGAGAGAGGGGGAGAACGTGGCGCGGGAAAGGTGGTAGAGGAGGAAGGGGAAGAAGGTGGAGGAGGAGGAGGAGGGGGAGAAGGTGGCGGAAGATGAAGAGGAGGGAGAAGGAGAAGGAACGGAGGAGCAGCGAGATGGGAGGAGGACGAGGAGGAGGAGGAGGAGGAGGAGAGGAGGTGGAGGAGGAGGAGGAGGAGGGGGGAGAACGTGGGGAGAAGGTGGTGGAGGAGGAGGGGGAAAGTGGAGGAGCGAGGAGGAGAGGGGGGGAGGAGGTGAAGGATAAGGAGGAGAGGATGAGAGGAGGAGGAGGAAGAGAGGAAGTGAAGGAGGAGGAGGAGGAGGAGAGAAGGTGGGGAGGAGGAGGGGGGAGAACGTGAGGAGAAGGTGGTGGAAAATGAGAGGGAGAAAGGGAGAAGGTGGAGGAGGAGGAGGAGGTATGGAGGGAAGAGGTAGCGGACGGCCAGGTGTGGAGAAGGAGCGGGAGAAGGGAGTGAAGGAAAGGAGAGGAAGAGAGGAGGTGGAGGAGGAGAAGGAGAGAGAAGCAGGAGGAGGAGGAGAAGGAGGAGGAGGAGGAGGCGAGGAGGAGGACGAGGGAGGAGGGTGGAGGGAGAGGAGCCCGAGGAAAATGTGGGAAAGAAGGTGGTGGAGGAGGAAGAGGGGGAGAAGGTGGGAGGAGGAACAGGGAGAGGAGGGAGAAGAGGAGTAGGAGGTGGAGGAGGGGATGAGCGTAGAGGCACGGCGCGCATCTACCGTCTCCTCTCCTCCTCCATCACATTCTCCCCTCCTCCTCTCCTCAACTACTACCTGAACCTCTCTACCTACTGCTCTACCTCCTCCTCTTCCCCCTCCTACTCCTCCTCCTCTTTAACCTAAACCTTCTCCGTCGTCCTCTAATATCCTTCTCTAAATGTTCCGCGGCGGTAATTGTCTCGGGTGTGATTGTTCGGGGGATGATGCCGGGGTAAATGTCCGGGGGGTAATTGTCCGGGGGTGATAGTTCCGGGGGGGTATATTGTCTCCGGGCGTAATTGTCGCGGGGGGTAGATATGTCCGCGGGGTGTAATTGTCCTGGGGGTGAATAGCATAGGGCGGGTAACTGCTCCGGGGTAATGTCTGAGGGGGATGCCGGGGATTTGTCTTTAGAACCATATATATACTATATATATATATATATATATATAATGAGCTGGAAAGAAGAGAGAGAGAGTCGAGAGAGATGCGAGGAGAGAGACGACGGCAGAAGGGAGCAAGAGAGGGAGTACGAGAGAGACGCGAGTGAGAGAGATGAGAGAGTCCAGTTATCGTACTCACGCAGTCCGCAGAGAGAAGAGAGAGAGGTCACCTTTCTCCGAGAGAGAGAGAGCAGGGGGGGTAAGAAAGGTAGAGGGGATCCGAAGCACGCATCAGAGATACACGATACGATCACGTATATGGCAAGCCATTTGATCATAACATTCGAGAACCACGGTTCTTCGCCACGAAACCAGGTTCGTGCTCACAAAACCTAGTTCTGCTCGAGAAACACGGTTCTTGCCATGAAAACTAGCGTTCGTGGGCACGATACCTGGTTTCTAGCCCTATAACCGCCGGTATATTAGCTGGAATCTTTAGTTTCGGTGTAAGCAAGAAACTAGGTTTTGGCGACAAGAAACCTAGGTCTTCAGCAAGAAACCCACTTTCAACGCGCCATTTGTATCATAATTCGCACGAAACCACGGTCTCCTCGCACGAAACCGCCATGGGTCGTGCCTCACAAAACCTAGTTTCTTCCTGCCTCGAGAAACCACGCGCTTCTTGCCATTGAAACTAGGTTGTCGTGGGCACGACCTGCGTTTCTAGCCCTACTTAACCGCGTTCATAGCTGCGTAATCTTAGTTTCTCGTGGAGCCAAGAAACTTAGGTTTTGCGCGACCAAGGAACCTAGGTTCAGCCAATGAAACCACTTTCAACGCCCCGATTTGTATCATAATTCGAGAAACCACGGTTCTTCGCACGAAACAGGTTTCGTGCTCACAAACCTAGTTTCTTGCATGAACTAGGTTTCATGGCATGAAACCTGGTTTTTCCTAGCCCTATAACCGCAGTTATAGCTGCGAATCTTAGTTTCTTGGAGCCAGAAACTAGTTTTGGGCCGAGCAAGAAACCCACTTTTCAACGCCGCCATTTGTATCATAATTCGAGAAAACCACGGCTTCTTCGCACGATAACCAGGTTTTGCTCACAAAACTTATTCTTGCCATGGAAACTAAGCGTTTCGATGGCATGAAACCTGCGTTTCTAGCCCTATAACCCGCAGTTATAGCTGGAATCTTAGTTTACTTTAGAGCAAGGAAACTAGCGTTTTGGCGGAGCAAGAAACCACTTTCACGCGCCAGTTTGTATTCATAATTTCGAGAAACCATAGTTCGGCGACGAAACCTAGTTATATGACATATATGACATATATGATAGATAATAATATAGATGACATAGATAATGTATCAAAGAATCTGGGTGTAATCTAGATCACGATATGCAGTTCCTGATTAGCATTGTACAGTCTATTGCTCTCGAATGTCTAGGTAAAACCGTAGAATGTGGAGCAGTCGATCGAGTGGCGCAAGCTAGGGATGTGATGAGGGAATAATCAGAGATAGGTATAGAGGCGCGAAACATGAACGGCAAATCAGTAACTATATAAAGGTGGTAAATATTTTAGTTTTGATTACTCGGTAATGTTGAGTGCTAAGCCGCGACTGGTCTCTCGCCACCTCGGCTTATTCAATCATCACAGAAAACTCATTTTCGCTTCCGTCGAATTTTCGAATGTATCTCGAACGATAGGTGCGAAAGGTAGACTTGCCTTGCCTTCATATCGGCGTAATTGTAATTAATACGATGAGGGCAACATTGCACAATTTTATTACGACATCGCTACTGATAAAAGAACAGATATGTCCGTAGAAGTGGTCAGAAATCTCGTCGTTAACTGTAAACCTGACATGTAATCGGGCAATAGAAAACGCAACGCGCGTTGCAATCAATTCCAAGTGCTGCGATAAAGCACAGAGATCGTTTAAATGTACGTTCTTCACTGAAGTCTGAACTTAATTGGCGGTATCTGAGGCGATTTCTTCCTCGCAAAATATTGCGGGTAAATGATATCCTCAAATGGTCGCCCTTAATTATTACCCAGAATGACGACGGCTAGGACGTGTATCATTGTATTTATATCACAGCGGCAGCGCTTGACCAGGAAAATATCGCCACTGACCCGAAAAGGATTGCCCACTGACGTTGGCTTCAGCGATACGGTTAGGCTGACGCTTTCTCCAAGCAAATCAACTATAACACTTCCGAGCTAGGCGCGCCTCCACTATCTCCAGAGCTAATTGTTACTGAATTTTTAAAGGTTTTCTTGTCCTGCGTGGTCACTCGCGAATAGACTATAGCTTTCGCACACATTTGGAAGACGCGATCGCTGAATCAAATGCAAATGGACTATTGCATGTCTATTGTATGTGGGCCAACGCTTCCAGAGTATTGAGAAGTCCTAGGGTTGCGTGAAACATGTCCGTAATCCCCTGTCTGACGGATAGCATAATACGACTGTGCTTGCATGGTGCGATTGCTCGTTATCAGCGATCCATAACTTCAGGAGTAGATAATAGGAAAAACCCTATAGGAGTAGATAATAGGGATTCCCTATTATCTACTCCTGATAACTTGTATAGCAGGAGCTATTATATATTTCATTACCCATCCCTGCAGGAGCGCGTTTCACTAACGTTCGTTCGCTATTTTTCCTTCGCTATTCCTGTCCTCGCTGTTCGCTGTTCGCTGTCCTGTAAACCCAACACTTGTGATAGGGATAACTGATATTAAGCTTGAACTTACAGTACATATGTTTTCTTTATTCGAATGCACAATAACGACGCAATAACCCGATGGCAAGTTACGGGCTTGGTATAGGAATACCCATATGCTGCAATACATGGTAAAGAAACGCGGTTAATCTGTCTAATTCAAGAATGGTCACACCGATATTACCAGGAGTCTTTCAATAGACTCCTGATATTACGTATAAGTAAAACATCATGTAATTACAACTGCTCTATAGTTTAAGTGAACAATCTCGACCCAATAGAATTCATTAGTTCAAATACAACGCACGTCAATCCTCTATACTACAGCAGTACGGAAATGGACGATCCTTGATGCTTCTGTAATTGAGCAGATTCAGATGAATATTGTGAATGCAAAATATCTTTCATCTCTCTACTTAGTTTTTGACACAAATAAATAGTGCTCCTCCTTGGGCATTGCTCGATTCATATAGTGTAATTGAGAGTGTATAGTATTCATATCAGCGTACGCCTAACGGTAATGGAAACAACGTAGGCCCCCTACATACACACACGCACACATATGCGCGCACGTACGCGCGCACACACACGCGCACGCGCACACGCACACGCACATACACATTCACGCACACACACGCAGCGTACGCATGTACGGACGCACGCACGCACGCACGTACGCACGCACGCATGCGCACACACACATTATACATAATACATTACCATAAATGTATCCCATATATATATAGGGGCTTTGGCGGTAGCCGTCGGTATACAGTGCGAAATCACTTTCCACGCGCCATTCTAATCTGAAAATTTCCATGTTTCAGCAGTAGTTATCCAGGGGAAATTACAATGCCACCCGCTGGATTTACATTGCAAGACACAACATATATTATTCAAGTTTTGTTTAACGTTTTTGTTTGTTATTTAAACTTTTTTTTTTTTTAATTTTTTTTTTCGAAACACGCAAAACAGGCAATTTACAATGCGTGTTAACACTGAAAAGTAGGCATCTACTTTTCAGCTACTTTACTACTTTTCATCTACTTTACTAATCGCAAATGTTTTTGATAATAACTTAAAATCCCGTGTAGCCTGTTTCGTTTGTGAGATAACTAAAACACGTACGTACACCCACACCGAGGATATAACTATTGTACTGCGTTCAGCACTGCATGGCTAATTTGGGATTAGCAACGACAGTAGCAACAGCAACAGCAACAGCAACAGCAACAGCAACAGCAACAGCAACAGCAACAGCAACAGCAACAGCAGCGGCGACAGCGGCGGCGCAGCAGCATCAGCAGTAGAAGCAGCAAAAGCAAAAGCAGCAGCAGCGGCAGTAGAAGCAGCAGCGGCAGCAGCAGTAGAAGCAGCAGTAGCAGCAGCAGCGTCGACGAGATCAGACAAGGAGGTAGCAGCAGGAGCAGCAACCTCCGGAGCGGCGACGGACGCAGCAGCAACAGCAACAATAACAAGAAGCCATTAAGATATTACCACGTCAGATGCGTTACCTATCGTGATCATGATTGATTCCAAGTCCGAACCAGAAAAGACGCCGTAGCTAAGCTGTGGTATTAATACCGCTTTATTCCGACTCGTGTGTATAACACGAACGTTAGCTCGACGCTGATAGAGAATTGCGCGCAGTACTGTAACTATGTATGGGCAACGCCTTTACTGAAACGCCAACTAACGACGCCCACACAGGCCACTTATAAAATCTAGCACGGATGCTAGCGAGAATGAGAAAAGCTGCTAAACGTTTCAGTAGCGTCGGGTGTAATTGGACGCGTGTGCAACAATCAGCTCATTGCAAAGCATTTGTCGTAAAGGATGGCGGTGGGTTGGCATTAGTGTACGCTCGTTCCATCACTGTTACATAAAAATTATTTGCGTGGTCAGTTAGTATCGACGATATCTCTTCACAATCACTTTACCATCCCACCCCTCTAAACGCACGCACGCGCGCAAGCACAATCATGCCAACGACTATATACATGAGCCGGAAGTTTTAATTACGCGCATGCAATGATGTGTTTAGGTAGAACCTGATTTGCCAGCGAATTCGAATGAAACGTCGTGAAATATAGCTGTCGCGCACTGCAACGCTGATAGCAACGGTGACAATGAACCGATATGAGTACAACGTGTAAAATTACGCAATTCACTCACAATCACGGTTGGTGTGCAATTAACACCATCTCGTATTAATTGCGCATTGTCCGTCAATGTAGCTTAATGTCAGTATTAAGTTACGTTACTATCAGTATCGTTAAATTCAGTATTAGGAACGGCGAGGAGAATGCCAAGTACAGTTTTACTTGTACAGCATTGACAAGTATCGCGTTTAACGTACACTTATGTACACGTATTCTTTCTATACGTATTCTATTCGTGGTATGTTAAATTAAAACTTGAAATGAACGTTCCCACGTTCGAATGGGTTTGATAATATTTTATCCTATTTTATGCGTTTGTGCTGCCAAATGGTGGGCAGTGCATGTTATACTGTGCGGTACACATTTTTTTGGTACACATTACAAAATGCTGGTTCAGGGTTTAATCAAATTTTAAGTAAAGATTATATATAATAAAAACAAATGTGAGGGTTATCTCAGGTTAGTAAACGTTTCCCGAGGCGCGTGGAAATCGTGAGAGGCAAAATAATTGAATTTGCTTACATTTTTGTTTTGCCCATCGCCGCTGCGCGAGGTAAACCCGTGTCTGCGTAGTTGGAAACAAAAGGAAAAGCCTCATACGTGATTTTATTTATATATAATAAAATATAACTATGGGGTAAATGAGGTAAAGTGACATATTTAAAGAAATTAAGGAACAACCCTTGCAAATATTGATCTTGCGAATTTTCAAGACCTTTAACAATGCAAGTATGACAGTATATATTGACTCTTGCGTTGTCTTTGAAGGGTTATAATGGGTTTTATGAAGCCGATAATACATAAATAATGGCGATTCAGCTAGGCAGATTAATATATTTCCCATATACGAGCAGACGGATTCATGCGCCTTCTGAACATGCAATGAGCTAAACGATGAAAGGCTTAACTAGGAAACGTACAGGCAGACCTCTGAGCGGCCATGTGACTCATTCCGCTTGTTATATTTTCAGTGTATCTATTAACTATCGACGTTTTACGTATACTGATTTTCCAAATGCGAAATAAGCGCGTGTATGTAGACCCTAAATGCGCATGTGCATCTATTTCTATTTCGGATTCATACATCGTACATAATTGGCCCATGGGTGCGGTAATAATCCGAAATGTCCCAAAACAATAATGGAACATGCAAGATCCTCAGAGTCGCACTATAATCAATAAGGCCGCGAACACCAAGAAGGAGGAATTTGGAATTTCGCTGACATGAAAAACTCGCGTAAGCCGCACCATACGTTCAATATTTCGCGAGAGTAGATATATGCAAGATGGCGAATGAAAGCTTCAAACGGAGATTGCACAACTAAGGTTTCCGTCAGGGTTACGTAATTCGTTTAATATCCTGAAGTCAGTATCCTCGTTCAGTACGTGTCCCTTACATATATGGTCATAATAACGTGTACGGTACATACATATAGTGTGGTCATATGAATTGTACGTGTGAGCAGAAGATGAAGTCTATCCAATAGTTTTTATCGGGTTAATTGAAAGAGGTTGAGATTGTCCTGTCAACACGGCACAGGTACACGTGATCACTACCAAAAGTCAGTATGTTGGATGCACGCAAGCATCCTATTGCACGTGAAAAACTCTTCATCGTTGTCTGTTCTAAGCATTCATACGGCGTGCACCCCCAAGCCCGTCAGAAGCACATTTCCACGGTCTGTAACAACGCACGCTCGGCTTTTGTAGTTAACACCGACGAACACTCAAAACGTTTTCCGTATGAGTATTTTCTCCGTAAAGCAATCGATCGGAACCTGACCTGAAATTCTGCGCCAGAAGCCCGTAACAAGGTGTAGATATAGCGATAATAACGGTTGCAGCTAGCCTAGCTGATGTCGCTATATTCGCCGAACTCCTATGTGTTCTCATATCTAAAGCTTATTGACACGAATGTCTTCGATAACTAAAAATGATATGGATTTAGGTGAAATAATCATGTAAGCGGGTGAAGATAATTAACGATGTTGATCGTTACATTAATCCTGGGTGATACCTGGTAAAAAAGTCATATATCATATTGCGTGTTCGTTTAATCAGATGTAGTTAGATATGCCGGATATTCGATTTTATCATTAGTATATGCTAAAAATATATAAAAACGCTTGCAAAAAACATGGTGATCTTTTGTTTTGCCGGAATAAAGTAACGTAGAGGGGAATATAGTTAGCCTTAGTTAGTGTATTTTAGTTATAAATAGTGGTCACCCAAGCGTAAACTTGAGACTACGAATGGAGACACGACGAGGGCGTTGCCACTGCAAGGTGAGTCACGCAGACATCTTAGTTGTGTGATTTCACGAATGCACGCCGAAACTCATTTAACCAAGATCACTAGAATCCAGAGTCCAAAGTATAACAGTCTTGCGGCGTGTCTCACAAAAAGGACCTGACGCGATTGCTACTATTGTATAAATTGCCCTATCAATCGTACTAATCATATCCTGATCATATCAAGAGTGAATAATAATAGATTAATCTATTATTCACTCCTGATCATATTATATCATATCATATACCGTACCAACCCTATCTCCAACTATGAGCGAGAAGACTGCGTGCGCACCCTTACGCGTCGAATATCGACTTTTCAATGTTTTGGTAATAAGCATAGTTTATACGCATATTATTTTAGCATGTTCTACTGCAACGTTGATTAGCTGAAGCGGAATGTCAATCGTGCCAGGTGGATGGGACAAAACAGACAAAGAGTAACAAATGTATGCATGCATTTTAATTACCTGTATATTATGTATGCATATATCGTTATCTTATTTTCTATTATTTATAAGTTAGGCGAATCATTAGAACGTCCGCATATGTCCTATGAAAGCTCTACCCGTATAGGACACCCCTAATGGGAGGGCAGTGTTTTGCAGACTCCGACCCTAGGGAAATTGGGTTTCGTTTGCGACGTCATACGTAATTAGAATCGTGGCGAAAAACAAACAAGTGTCCTACTAGCATAACATGTAACACTCGTCGACTCGAAGAACAAATATTTGCAATCATTTTCGGCTTGCTATGAGAACCCACGAACTCAATTGCATACTCATAAATTTCATATTACGCAAGACTTACGGATCATTCTACGACCTGCTCGCGCTCTACTGGCTAACGACTAACGGTGCAGTGCGTTTGTTTTGCAGATGTAGTGGCCGACCACGACGCAGATGATCGCCACGAGCCGAGAGATGCACAAAACGTGTTTCACTCTGCGCTGGCTCTAAGTCGATGACCGACGCGTATTAGATATAACTCACCATACGTGCTAGGGGCACGTCTACGACTCACGCCACTCACCTGGAGTCGCAGCGTAAGCACCTAGAGTGCACGAAAGAAACTCCGGAGATCTCGGCCGTCATCGATGATCATCTAAAAGTATAGTTTTCGTTTAGATTTCGCATTAACGTATATTGCTCTTGTCGATTTCGTTTGGGATGTACGCTATCGTAGAAACGGCGGCCCGCCGTCAGGCAGTGCGCTGCTGGTTACCGTTGATGATGATGATGCTAATGAAAGCGAAGCGCGCTCAGACAGACGCAACTTTCTCTCTGGCTCCCGTCAGAGACTTCACAGTAGAGCCGGACAACGTCGGCAGCGACTCAAGCAACGTACTCTTCCTCGGCCGGGCTTCGTCCGAACACAATAAGACGTATCGCTTTGTCCTTGAGTTTGACCTCGTTGACGTCTACGAAGGGGCGCGTCCGCGGGGCAGCCACCAGGGTCCGCGGCTCGACGCAGGCAACGTGTCCGCACAGCTGCTGCTCTACTGCGTCAACGTGTTCGCGGACGCTGGCGTCGCATCGCGAATCAACATCTCCGTCAATGCCATCGAGATGGTGACGGAGCGGGACGCGTGGCCGCGGCGGGACGCGTCGCTGAGCATCATCGGTCCCACGGCTTCACGTTCGCTCGAATTAAACGCTAGTGAATGCAGGCGGCAACCCCGCGTCGTGCTGAACGTGGCGCCCGTACTTGCGACATGGCTGCACTCCAGAGTTCTGGATACGAAACGGAGTCTTCTTGTCTGGTATTCCCCTCGACAGACGACATCCGCGCTGGGAGTCGCTGCCTCAGAGGCAGGCAGTTCCGACTCCATTCGAGTGCCCCGACTACTGCTGGACACGTCAGGAAGAGGTAAGTGTCGTCTTGTTGCCACTTTCATCCCGTTTTCTAATACGACCGCGTTATGTTACGTAAGATTTCCATATGGCGCCAAATTTAGTATTCAACGGAAATATGCCCCGGCGAATTTCTCCTCAAAATTAAAAACGCAAATGTAAAGAAATGATCAGATACCCTTCTTGAACTAAGCCATCACGTGCACGAATAGTCCTTTACCACTATCCACCGCCTACGCTATTCGTCATCGAACATAATATAATAATATAAAATTGTGTAGAGCTCTTGAGAAGGACTAGAATTCGTGACAAATTTTGCTCGAAACGCGTGGGGTGCGATTGCTAGTCTATTAGGAACACTAATAATTATGCACACTCTATTAAGCACTGCAGCTGGTGGTACTACAAAGGTGGAAATCAAATCATGCGTGTGTGTGTGTGTGTGTGTGTGTGTGTGTGTGTGTGTGTGTGTGTGTGTGTGTGCGTGCAGCATTGTCTGAAAGATATTGAAACCCCAGGAAAACAAAAATTGGAGATATTGAAAATTAAAAGAACTAAAGAATTATTAAGAATTAAAGGAAGATTGCGATGACTGATTCAACTGAAATTAAAATGAATTATCGCGTCGCTCCGCCGCTGTGTGATGTCCATCACCGCGTGGTGTCTATCATCGTATGATGTCCATCACCGCGTGGTGTCTATCATCGTATGATGTCCATCACCGCGTGGTGTCTATCATCGTATGATGTCCATCACGCACTGCGTGGCGTCTATCACCGTAATGATTCATCAAGCGTGGTGATGTCTTATCATCGTATGATGTCCATACACCGTGGGTGTCATCATCGTGTGATGTGTCGCATCACCCGTGTCATGTCTATCATCGTACTGATGTCCATCACAACCGCGTGTTCTATATCATTCGTAGATTCCATCACCGCGGTGTCATATCTATCGAGATTCCATCACTGCGTGGTGTCCTATACTCGTATGATGTCCATTCACCGCGTCGTGTCTGATCATCGTATGAATGTCCATCACAGCGTGGTGTCTATCATCGTAGATTCCATCACTAATGCGTGTGTCTATCATCGTATATGTCCATTCACCGCGTGTGTCTATATCACGTAGCATGTCCATCAAACCCTGCGTGGTGCTACATCTATATGTCCATTGCACGTGTCGTGTCTATCATCGTCATGATGGTCCATCACCGCGTGTGTCTAATACCGTATGATTCCCATCACCGTGTCGGTCTTATCATCGTATGATTCCATCAACCCGGTGGGTGTCTATCCTCGTATTATGTCTCATCACCAGGTCATGTCTTATCATCGTATGATGTAGCAATCACCGAGCCGTTGGTGTCTAACCATCCGTATGATGTCCATCACCGCGTGGTGTCTACATCGTATACCCTGTCCATCACCGCGATGGTGTCTATCATCGGTATCTATGTCCATCCCGCGTGTGTCTATCATCGTATAGTCTCATCACCGGTGTGGTGTCTATCATCGTATGATGTCCAATTCTACCGTGTGGTGCTATCATCGAATAATGTCCATCTCCCTGTCGTGGTGTCTATCATTCGTATTGAAGGATCACCTGTGGTTCTATCACGTAAGATGTCCATGTCACCGTGGTGTCTATCATCGTATTAATGTCCATCACCGTTCGTTCTATCATCGTAATGATGTCCATTCACCGTATGTGTCTATCATCGTCACTGATTCCATCACCGTGTGTGTCTATCATCGTATGATGCCATCACGTGTGGTCGTATCATCGTATATGTCCATAACCTCGTGGTGTCTAATCATCGATGATGTTCCCATCACGCTTGCTTGGTGTCTATTATCGTATGATGTCCATCACACATGCGTCGTGTCTATCATCGTATATGTCAATGCCACCCGTTGGTGTTATCATCGTAATGTCTCATCACCCTCCGCGTGTTCCCTATCATCGTATGCTGTCGGCAATCACCCGTGGTTCCTATATCATCGTATATGTCCATCACCGTTGTGTCTATACATCATTGATTATGTACAGAAGCACGGCGTGTGCCATCGCATCCGATGAGTCCATGCACCAAGCGCTGGTTCGTATCGAATCGTAGATTCCACTCACTAGCGTGGTGTCTATCATCGTATGATGTCCATCACTGCGTTTGTCTATACACGGTATGATGTCTCATCACGCGTGTGGTGCTATCATTCGTAATGAGTTCATTTGGCCCGGTGTCGTGTCTCATCATCGTATGATCTCCAACTTCCACCACGTCGTGTCCCTATCATCCGTATGATGTCCATCAACCCGTGTCGCATGTCTATCATCGATGCATGTCCATCACCTGCGTGGTGCTATACTCTATATGTCCATCACCAGTGTCGCCGGTCTATCATCGTATGATTCAACTCTCACCGTTGGTGTTACCTCGTAATGTTCCACACCGTCATTCTATCATCGTACTTGAGTACATCACGCGTGGTGTCATGCATCGTATGATGTCCATCACCTTGCGTGGTGCCTATCATCGTCATGATGTCCATGCACCGCGTGTGTCTATCAATCTGTATGATAGCTACATACACGCGTGGTGTCTATCAATCTATGAATCCATCACCGTATGATGTCTATCATACGTAATATGTCATACACCGGTCGTGTCCTATCATCGTGATGAGTGCCATACCACCGTATGGTTCATCATCGTATATGTCCATCACCGGTGTGTTCTATCATCGTAGATTCCTCACCGTGTGTGTCTATCATCTGTTATGAATGTCCATACCGGCGTGTGTCATCATCGTATGATGTACATCACCCGCCGCCGGTGCCCATCACCTCGTATGATGCCATTCACCGCGTGTGTCTATCATCGTATATGTCCATCACCGCGTGTGTCTATCACAGTATGATTCCCTTCACCTGCGTGTGTCCTATTTCGTATGAGTCCATCCCCACCTGGCCGTCGTGTCTATCATCGTATATGTCTACACCGTGTGGTCTATCGCATCGTATGATGTCCATCCCACCCTCGTGTCATCATCCCGTATCATGTCCGATCCACGCGTGTTCCTATATCATCGTATGATGTCCAATCAACCAAAAATGTTGTGTCTATCATCGTATATTCATCACCGCTGTGTCCACATCGTAGATGCCATCACCCTGTGTTACTCGCTGCGTGTTCTATCATCGTAATGATGGTCCAATTCCCCGCGTGGTGTTCTATCATCGTATGATGTCATCCACCGCGTGTGTCTATCATCGTAGATTTCATCACTCGTGTGGTGTCTATCATCGTATATGTTGCATCCTACACCGTGTCATGTCTATCATCGTTATGATTTCGCATTACCGTGGGTGTCTACATCGCTATGATGTTCCATCACCGCGTCCGTGTCTATCATCCGTATGATTCCATCACCGCGTGGTGTCTATCATCGTATGCATGTCCATCACCGCGGGTGTCTATCATCTTATATGTACATCACCGACGCGTTGTAATCTATATCGTAAAATTCCATCACCGCGTGTGCTATATCATACGTATGAGTCCATCACGCGTGGTGTCTATCATCGTTGATTCCAACACCGCGTGTGCTATCTCGTAATGATATCCACACCTGCGTGTTCTATCATCGTATATGTCGCATTACCTATCGTCGCTGTGTCTATTATCGTATGATGTCCATCACCGCGGGTACTATCATGCGGATATGTCCATTCACCGTGTTCTATATTCATCGTATGATGTCCATTCACATACCGTGGGTGTCTATCATCGTAAGATGTTCACACCGCGTGGTGTCTATCATCGTATATGTCATCACCCGCGTGGTGTCTATCATCGCAATGATGTCCATCACCGTGTGTGTCTTATCATCGTATGATGTCCATTCACGCGTTCTGTCTATCATCGTAATGATTAGTCCATTCACCCGCGTGTGTCTAATCATCGTAATGATGTCCATCACCGTGTGGTGCCTATCATCGATATCTCATCACCGCGTGGGTGTCCTATCATCGTGATGATGTCCACCACCGCTGGTCTATCATCGTAATGATGTCCACCACGCTGGTGATGTGTCTATCATTGTATGATGTCCATCACCGCTCGTTGTCTACCCATCGATAATGATGTCGCTCCACTCTGCGTGGTCTATCATCGTATGATGTCCATCACCGGGTGGTGTCTATCATCCGATATCTCCATCACTCTGTGTGGTTGCTAACATCGTATGATGTCCACCACCGCGGGTTAATCACGTATGATTGTCCATCACCTGCGTGGTGTCTATACATCGTATGCATGTCCATCACCTGCGTGGGTCTACATCGTATGATGTCCATCACCAGCGTGTGTCTACAATCGTGATGAGTCCTCACCGCGTGTGTCTATTATCGAGAATGTCATCACGCGTGTGTCTATCATCGTATGATGTCCATCACCGGCGTGTTCATATCATCTGTATGATTCCGATTCACAGCTGTGTGTCTATCATCGATGATGTTCATTCACCAGCTGATGTTATCATCGTAATGATTCCATCCCGCGTGGTGTCTATGCATCGCATGATTCCATCACCGGTGGTGTCTATTCACGAATGATGTCGATCATCCGCGGCGTCGTGTCTATCATCGTATGATGTCTCATGACCGGGCGTGTGTCTATCATTCGTATGATGTCCCAATCAACCGTGTGTGCTAATCATCTGTATGATTCCATCACCTGTGTGGCTGTCTATCATTGAATGATGTCCACGCACCTCGCGTGGCTATCTCGTATATATGTCCAATCACCGCGTGTGTCATCAGCGATGATTCTATCACACGGCGTGTGCTATCATCGTATGATGTCCATCACCCGGTGTGTGTCTTTCATCGCTAGATGCCACCACCGCGTGGTGTCTAACACATCGTATGATGTCCGCCCTACCGCGTGTGTCTTATCATCGTATGACAATTCATCACCGGCGTGTGTATCATCCTCGTATGAGTCCATTCACCGCGTGTGTCTATCATCGATAGAGTCCCATCCACCGCGTGGTTCTATCTACTGTATAGTCCATCACCTTTTCGCGTGTGTCTATACGATATGTCCCATCACCGCTTGATGTCTATCATCGTATGATGTTCCATACACCAGCGTGGTGCATATCATCCGATGATGCATCGCACCGTTGTGTCTATCATCGTATGATTTTCATCACCGCCGTGTGTCTATCATCGTATGATGTCCATACACCTGCGTGGTCTATTCACTCGCATATGTTCCATCACGCGTGTGGTTGTCTACATCCGTATGATGTGAAAACAAAAAAAACCTCCCCGTGTGGTGTCTATCATCGTATTATTCCAATCCACCGTGTGGGTCTATCATCCATATATGTCGCACCACCGGCGGTGTGCTATCATTCGTAGATGTCATTCACCGGCCGGCGATGGTTCTATCCATCGTATGATGTCTATCACCTGCGTGTTTCTATCATCGTATGATGTCCATACACGGTGTTGTGTCTATCATCGTATGATGTCACGCACCGCGTGGTCTATCATCGTATTATGTCCATCACCGTATCGATGCTAATCATCGTATGATGCCATCAACCGACATGCGTGTTTCTTATCATCGTATGAGGTCCATCAACCACGCGTGTCTATCATCGTATGAATGTCTATCACCGCGTGGTGTCTATCATCGTATATGCCATCACCGCGTGTTGTCTATCATCGTATAATCCATCAACCGCGCGTGGTGTCTCATCATCGTATGATGTCTATCACCGGGTCGCGTACTATCATCGTATGATGTCCATCACCTGCGTGTGTCTATCATCGTATGATTCCATCACCGTCTGTTTATCATCGTATGAATGCCATCCACATGCTGGTGTCTACTCGTATGATGTCCATCACTGTGTTGGTATCTATCATCGTATGATAGTCATCACCGTTGGTGGTCTATCAATGACAGTATGATGTCCATCACCGCCGCGTGGTGCTATATCCGTATGACTGTCGCATCACCGGATGCAGTGTTCCTATCATCGTATGATGTCCATCACCGCGTGGTGTTCTATCATCGCTATGATCGTTCCACACGGTCGTGTCTATCATCGCGTATGATGTCTATCACCGCGTGTGCATCATCGTAGATTCTAATCACCAGCGTGGTCTATCATCGTAATATTCCACCCCTGCGTGTGTCTATCATCGTAGATGTCCACACCGTGTCGTGTCTATCCTGCGTATGATTCACACCGCGTGGTGTCTATCACTCGGTAGAGTATACTGTTGGATAATCCATCCCACTCCATAGCTTGAGACTCTACCCGCCATCACCACCCATCCCAACCCTTCCTTCCATCCCCATCTCCGCATCCACACACGCCATCAATTCACCATCTCAGTTCCCACCCCCATCCTACACCACCTCCGCCATTCCCATACGATTCCCCATCCCTAAATGCCAACCCCACATGGCTCTCACCCACCGCCGCCGCCCCTATATCCCACCTAGACATTCTTTGCCCATATAAGATTACCCAGAGCGAATATATCGAACAATCGAAATTATCTGTGATTATTGAATCAACGCGTATACATTCATGTTGACACTTGCAGCGCGCCCTCACCCCCGCCCTCGCCCCTTCATACGCACCGCGCCAGCTCCGTAGATTCGGCTAATGGGGGGGGGGGGGCTGGGGTTGGGTGGGTTAGCGTGCTATCAGCACACGCACCACACACACACACACACACACACACAAAGCACAGCGCACACAAGCACGCTCCACACACACACACGCACACACACCACACACACACACACACACACACACACAACATCACACACACACACTACCCGCGCTCGCGCACTGACAAACACACGTATAGAGTCGGTGTGGTGATGGTGGTAGATTGAGGGTGTGATGGCGGTAGAGTGGGGTGGTGCTGGCGTAAGAGTGGGTGGTGATGAGCGTAGATGTGTGGTGGTGGTGATGGCGAGAGTGGGGGATGCGTAGAGTGGGGTTGTGATGGTGATAGAGTGGGGTGGTGTGATGGCGGTAGAGTGGGTGAATGAATGGCGTAAAAGTTGGGGTGGTGAGGCGGTAGAGTGGGGTGGTGATGGCGGTAGAGTGGGGCAACAGCGAACCACATTTTGAAAGTGGCGCGGGTCACAAGTCAGCAATAGCACGTGGGGGGTGAATCTCGCGGCGAGGCGAATATCACGGTATTGGTCAATATCCACTTTATTCAGCTGTGATGAAGTGTTTTGCATAATGTGATGTCATGAATGACATTACTAGAAGTTAATCCATAAAATATCGCAAAATTTTATTAATAGCATTAACTAACTAGTAGTAAAGCTACACACAGACTGTGCCTAAACTGTGTGAACAGTAGGCATGATTAAGATGAAGAGGAAAATAATT
>NW_014577086.1:715437-718371 GCF_000485595.1 Priapulus caudatus
CCGTGTGGTGTCTATCATCGTATGATGTCCATCACCGCGTGGTGTCTATCATCGTATGATGTCCATCACCGTGTGGTGTCTATCATCGTATGATGTCCATCACCGTGTCATGTCTATCATCGTATGGTGTCCATCACCGTGTCGTGTCTATCATCGTATGATGTCCATCACCGTGTGGTGTCTATCATCGTATGATGTCCATCACCGTGTCGTGTCTATCATCGTATGATGTCCATCACCGCGTGGTGTCTATCATCGTATGATGTCCATCACCGTGTGGTGTCTATCATCGTATGATTTTCATCACCGTGTCGTGTCTATCATCGTATGATGTCCATCACCGTGTGGTGTCTATCATCGTATGATGTCCATCACCGCGTGGTGTCTATCATCGTATGATGTTCATCACCGCGTGGTGTCTATCATCGTATGATGTCCATCACCGTGTCGTGTCTATCATCGTAGAGTATACATGACATATCGCTAACGTTGTTAGATAGACGCTAAATGACATTTTAACAATATGAATACCACAGATTAAGTGCCCAACATTATTCTTGTACCGTGCGTTATAAGATCGCGCATATATAACGCAATGCGGTCAAGTAATCAAGGTGTCTGACAAGAAAGGTCTCAAAGAGCATTAGAATACGCCGACGACGTGGGGGGGGGGTCGCTGAACCCCAACCTGAATGAATGGATCAAACCGACAAGAATAGATCTCACACCGGCAAGTTTTTAGTGGCGAGCTATCAATGCCCCTGAGAAAGCATTACCGACGATGAGTTAGTGGACACCGTTCAAGCATGATGCGCGCATTTATGAACCACTGATAGCGGTGGAGGATGCTTTTGGGTCGAGTACCCCTCCCCATCTTAGGACAAAACACAACCTATTTTTTCTTCAAGGGGAATGTCTGGGGAGTTAGAAAATCATGGTTGTGAATCCAAGATCATTGCACATCACTCCAAGAATCACATTCACATAGGTGCTGATGTCAACGCTGAGGGCCGATTTAACGTAACAGTTTTTTTGTCTCTATAGGCGTCAATGTTGATGCTATATGCACATAGGATTAAGGCTTAAAAATGACTTTTGTTGGATAGAAACGACAAAATGTTGAAATTAAATTCTACACATTTACTTCGGTTTCATCGATAAAGTGGGACAAATACATTGTAATTTCAGAAATATTAGCTTCATAGTCATAAAGTTGATGTTAATATTTCCCTTGTTTATTCGTGTATTTAACATTATTAACCAAAATGTTAATATCGATGATACTGATAATTATATAGTCTAAATCTGACATTACCCCCTAATATTTTACCAAAATCCAGAAATCGCAGTAGGCCTACCCCCAAAACATCAAGTACAAATGCGTAGTTATTATCTTGTATTTTAAGTGAAATGCTATTGGATTATACCACATAAAGCCACTAGCACACAAACAGACATACAGACATTAATTTTGTGATTTTGTATTTAGTGGTGCTGTAGTCGGTAGTATATACATGTCATTCTGATGCTGCTCTGCATAAAGTAGAACCATGTTCAGTCACTGTTATCATTACTGTTGCACTGAAGACAAGAGAATTGTCTGTGTTTGGACAACCATCACCATTACAGGAGAAAAATTCAGTTCACGTCAGCCCCGCTGTCAGGCAGTGACAGGCTGTTCTGCTAGCATCTATGACAAATACGACATACGCATATACGCTCTCCTATGACACTATTTGTCATAGGAAGAATCTTCCTATGACAAATACGACATACGCATATACGCTCTCCTATGACACTATTTGTCATAGGCAAATTATTCCTATGACAACTATTGTTGTATGTGTTGTGCGCATCATAGGAGTTTATAGGGGCGCTATTATGAACGCAAGCAGTGAATTTCAGCTGTAAAGGTGAACGAAGTTGACTCGCCAATACTTGTCATAGGAAGAATCTTCCTATGACAAATAGTGTCATAGGAGAGCGTATATGCGTATGTCGTAGTTGTCATAGATGCAAGCAGAACATGTTCTGTGAACAGTCCTCATCCGTGCAATACAGATGTGTGAGATCTCGAACCTCTCTTGGAGCCGCTACTTTTTAGTACATGACGGGCTCGAGTTTGTTATCTCTTAGCTGCCATCCGTGGCCATCAGGTTTCCAAAGAACTGGCTTTGCTGCGTGCACTGCATGTGAACCCATATTGCCACCTAGTAATTGGCGCGTTGTTCAAATGCATCATCGGTGGGTGAAACGAGACATGCAGCCTTATCACGTTTGCATGCATAATCGTAGAGTAGCTGGTCCAGAGAGTCGCGCGATTTGCTCTTTGATCCATACAGCAGGGCTTATGGCAGTAATCCATACAGAGTAGCTGGTCCAGAGAGTCGCACGATTTAGCTCTTTGATCCATACTTCGTAGCAGTGAGGAGTACCTCGGACACATCACTGGACTGACCCAGCTTAGACAGTGGCTTCAATTATCTGCAAGAGCTTGCTGTAGGCAGTTCGCTTGCCTATGTTGAGGAGGTTCTATCGCAGCCGCGAAGAGTATGGAATGTTAGTAAGCGCAGTGAAACGTCTAGCCCAATTTTGTCAGTTATGCTGCTGACAAGAATGATCATCTGGCGATTCGTTTCTTTGCTACAATGACCAGCATTCATGTACACATTGCAGTTGCCGAACTATATGAGCTATATGAACTCGTGTATGCTGAGGGAATAATTCGTCCGTATTATTATTTTCAAAATGTGTGATTTCACAAAGATTCTTCAACAACTTGAAAAGTAATGAAAATGTAGTTCTACACGAACAGCGAAATTAGGACGTACACACACACACACACACACACACACACACACACACACACACACACACACACACACACACACACACACACACACACACACACACACACACACACACACACACACA
>NW_014577086.1:718396-744917 GCF_000485595.1 Priapulus caudatus
CTTTTGTGTGTGCTCAGGAGTTGTGGAATATGTTTATTGAGATTCATGGTGATATTAGTGGTGCATATGTAAAGTAAATGTTGATTCTTTTGTGTGTGCTCAGGAGTTGTGGAATATGTTTATTGAGATTCATGGTGATATTAGTGGTGCATATGTGTAGTGTGTGTTGATTCTTTTGTGTGTGCTCAGGAGTTATGTAATATGTTTATTGAGATTCACGCTGATCTTAGTGGTGCATATGTGTAGTGTGTGTTGATTCTTTTGTGTGTGCTCAGGAGTTATGTAATATGTTTATTGAGATTATTAATGCTACAAAGACTCAAGTTGCAATACAAACTAGAAACGAGCAGTTGTCGCCAACTACATTAATGCCAAAACGCCGTACTACATTTCACCCCGCCCTAAAAAAGTCGAATGTAATCGGCTTAACCAGTCTCCTGACTGGAAGAAACCTTCCATGAAAATTTGTTACGGCAATGTGCCTTGCTGTACTATCATCGTGATATGTTTGCTTGTAACTGTAACCGCTTAAGTATATAATTGTATCATACTGTTTCTCATAATCGCCACTGCATAACATCATAACTATTATTAACCCTTAACCGTACAATAGCATACTTATAGTAAACCCGCAACCGTAACATTGTCTCATATCGTCATAAATCGTAATTCCGTAAAAAAAATTGCTTGTCTTGCTCTTCGCTTAAAATTACACTGTTCGTTAACACTATACTATAAAATTGACAATAATATCCGTATGTCGAACCGTCACCAATCGCGCAAGATAAAATGTGCAATAGCTAAAAAAAAATGGCGTATAATATTCAAAAGTTACGTACAAACGTTACAATTCGCGTCCGAAATGTTATCGCTTGTGGGTGATATTTTAACTGCGCGGATCAAAACTTATAAACCGCACACAAAAGTGAAAATTCGCGCAAAAGGTTATAAATTGTATGTAAAAGTTATATTTGTGGCCTGTGGTCTTCGCGTACTGCCGTACACAACAATAACGTAAGAACCACGTGAGAGGGAAAAAAATGAGAGTAAGAAAAGTTTTAGAAAACAGTTTACATGGAAGAACATTTTATATTCTAAATTTAAATGGAAAAATACCCGTTTGTTCATTTCGGTACTACTGCCATAACCCGTTAGTTTGAGGGGAAAGAGGGGAGAAGTTTGTCCAGCTTAACGACGAAACCACGATAACCTGCAACTAACAATCCACCTAGCAACCCTCCAAGCAGGCTCCTTCCAACCTACGTGGTTCCGTACTCGGACCCAGGCGGAAGAGTCCCCATGGAGTGACGGCCGTGAAGTCGGTTGTGGCAACGGGGCCAACTCCGTCAGACGGGCCTGGAGCATCTGTCGGTGTCATTGTACTCATCGTCTGGATCATATGCTCGTAACCAGATATACTACCTCTCTATCAAATAGCTCTGCTCGTCTTGAAATAAAAAATACCTTTTTTTCTCACTTCAGAGAAATTAATGCCTGGTAGGCGGTGAAACATACCTACATACATACATACATTCATACATTCAGATAGGCGGTGAAACATACCTACATACATACATACATTCATACATACATTCATACATTCAGATAGGCTGTGAAACAACTGTGTCGGCTATCATTATTATAAATTTGTTTCATGTTTCACAAGTATGAACATCAAAATAACATAACAAACACTTTTGGGAATAAACAGGTAGATGGTGGATGGGCGGGTGGGTGGGTTGGGTGGGTAACTAACTCGTACCTATTCGTAACAACACGTAAACAGGTCGCAACTAACACGTAAAAGCTTCGATAAATCGTAATATATCCGTAACAATCCGTAAAAGCTCGTAAAATGCCCGTAAGTTGCTCGTAGTTATCCGTGACAACTCTTAACAAATCGTGGAATTTTGCCGTAAATACATCGTAATAACTCGCAATAATCCGTAATAAACCGTAATTAGCTCGTAATAACACGTAAATCGCTCGTAAAAGTGGCCAAATCGTAAGGATCGGTGTACTTTTACGAATTGTGCGATCCGTAAGGACTCGTAAGAAAAATCCGTGTATGTGAAGGGGGTGTAATTATCAAGGTTATGTCGGATGTACACATGATTCACGTAAAACGCCGCAAGCAGATGATTACGCCATAACGCAGCGACATTTATCGATCGCTGCGGCTTCTATTAAGATCGTTGTCTTGTTGCGGGAGAGGAGGTGTCCAATAACTCAGCCCTCGTCACTTTGTTCCAGGGAAATGGCATGTGTTAACGAGACAACTCGGAAGACAAGTAAATGTATTAACGGACTCGACAATGAATCGTTTATTCTGTCCCAGACGAAACACGGGGTATGAGGCTACAGATGATGGAAACGAGAGAGTTTGTAAAATATGAGACAGAAGAGAAGAAAGGAAATCTCTATTGAATGATGACCTGTACGTAAAGTGTTTGAATGTTGTGACTTTGCCTTGATGTTTACATTGTAGGCAGCCCGAAAGTTGGCATAGGAGTCAGAGTATAGCTAATAAAATATTTCTGACAGCAAAAATGTTTCAAAAATCATCCTCCGCTGGATCCTAGCCTGTTCTGCTAGCATCTATGACAAATACGACATACGCATATACGCTCTCCTATGACATTATTTGTCATATAAAGATTCTTCCGATGACAAATACTGCTGTATGTGTTGTGCGCATCATAGAAGTTTAGGAGCGCTATTATAAACGCAAGCAGTAAATTTCAGCTGTAAAGCGGAACGAAGTTGACTCGCCAATATTTGTCATAGGAAGAATCATTCTATGACAAATAGTGTCATAGGAGAGCGTATATGCGTATGTCGTATTTGTCATAGGAAGATTCTTCCTATGACAAATAGTGTCATAGGAGAGCGTATATGCGTATGTCGTATTTGTCATAGATGCAAGCAGAACATGTTGCAGATCCTGCTTTTCGTCACTGTCGCGTAGGGGTATGACGTCGCCTCGTCGTAATCGTAAATACAGAATTCACTCTTGCCCACATCGTCATTTCTGTATGTGCAGGAAACGATGATCCTTATTGGAGCAGTGTCGATATAAGTATGCAAGGTGCATATAGAAACGAATTTTTTTTATCATTATACTGGTAACAATGCTACTGAGGAAATCCTACAGGCGAAAAATACGCGTATTACCAAGAAATTGGTACCATTCAAATGGAAGATTACACAAGCAGACTTAGACTTAATTCCTCCCACATTGTTGAGTGCATTGGGCAGCAAGCTTTCGCCATTCTACCCGGTCATGTGCGACGTCTTCCACTCTCGATGAGCAAACGTCCTGGGTTTCCAAATCCTTTTCGAACGTTCGCCTCCACGTGAGTTTTGGTCGGCCTCTCTTCCTTCTTCTGTCAGGTTGCCATGCAATTGCTATCTTGAGATCACGCTCTGGTGGCATTCTGAGTACGTGTCCTGCGAATTTCATCCTACGGTTCTCTATGTCTTGACTGAGAAGCATTGTTGCAGTCCTTCGGTAGATTTCTTCGTTTGTGGTGTGATCTCTGTAGCTAACCGTTAGGATCTTCTTCGGGCAGCGTTGTTGGAATGCGTCCAATTTCTTCTTCATCTTCACGGTCATTTTCCATGTTTCACTGGCATAGAGAGCTACAGGGAGGACTATGGATCGGAGGAGCTTGACTTTTAGCATCTTGGGTATTCCGCCACTAGATCATATTGGCGGCATTCTTCTGAAAACTGATGCAACTTTACCAATTCGGGAGTTGATGTATTGATTACACAATACGTGCTCTAAAATATCGCATGATGATATATCGTATAAACGGGCCAACACACGTTTTCACGTAGCCTACTTTTTTTCGACAACTTGGTATATAACCTCATGACCTGTTTCTCTATAATTTGTATACATGACTTGCATAGAAGGAAACGAAAATATTACGGTTCGGCGAATCTAAACTCATAACTGTTTCCACCTTCTCTACTATATACCGTCTGTATACTGCTATACTAGTAGGGGACAGGGCGGGGCACCATAGGAGTGGGGAGACTGCTTTGATCTTGTTATTTTCGACGGTTGCTGTATTTAAATAGTTAAGACTATTATGAAAGATCAGCCGTACCAGTTCTTAACGCTGTGTTTGTCCTGGCACTCGATATACATTGTGGCCACGTGGTGATGCCGGTTTGTCGGCTGGATCTCAATAAATATGCACAATGCTCTATCAAGAGGTGCAGTATAACCTTCGCCGACCTTCGTACTCGCATAGCATCAAGCATACACTACTAGTTCAATTTTAATAAACAAACTCTTACTAGTTATCGATTACCGGTTTTCGCATGAGCTTCAATTTACACGAATTTAGGATGCTATTAGTCGCTAAGCCTTCGTGACATCAAGCATGAAATAAGACGAAAATTTTCGGTGTTTACAATTAATCATCGACGGGAGTTACGAGCACAGCATACGCTGGGGATTTAGCACGCTTACATGCGCACTGGCATCTATGCGAGAACAACCTATATGCACACGCACGCGTGCACGCACACACGCCCGCACGCGCACGCGCGCTCGCCCACGCGCGCTCGCCTACACGCTCACGAACTATACGCAAATCCCCATATATGAACGACACCCAACGCGCGCACACGCACACGCACACGCACACGCACACGCACACGCACACGCACACGCGCACGCACACAAACGTACACACAGAAACTCACGCCATCCTACCCACGCCCACCCCTAAAGCTAAAATACGTACCGAGCACCATCTCGATACCCACCGCCCCAACCCCATCTCCTCTTCCATTATCGACACTCTTCCACTGTACTACTAAAAATCACTATACACGCCAAACCCTCACACCTCCTACAACTTCAACAAGAAGCCGACATCTCAGCTCCACACCACATTTATCATCGTCACGTTTCCTGTCCACCCAAATCGACATCCAGCATCTCCATGCAATCCGTTTTTCTATACGTACAATCTGCGACGACGCATTTTATTCTAGACAAGGTAACAGACGCACATCTCATCTCGCGTGTCAAATATTTCTCTGAGCTCCTCAAGCATGGTGAATATCTCAGGAAGTTATTGAGCGAAGAAATCTCTTGTGAATGCTCACATCCGGCGGAAATTCACTCACACGTGTCATACGCTGCATGGCCTCTCACAACTTCTTATCGATTATTAAACGGCGCTATACGCTGATGAAGCAACGCGATTACGCGAACGTAATTATGCTGCGATACTTATTTAGTAGGTGTTAATGAATTTACTCAGCTCATAACATACACGTAACCCTCGACACTGTCGGATAGCCTCTTCATCGATATTATATTACGTTGTGATTTCATTTATATGTCCGGTTCATTATGATCATAGCTGTTTACGGTAAAGTGGCACGAGCACGTTCAAGTATCAGCGGCACCGAAGGAGTGCCGATCATTATATAAAACACTTTTCGCTCTATATATTTTTAACGTAACTACAAGCTCAATGATTTAAGCCGCTATCTGTTTAAGAGATATCCGTTCACGTTTCTTAAGCTTTAAACGCGGTTTGCGCGGATGTAGGCCTACAGGGGCGGATCAGAGGGGGTGCAGGGGTGCCCCCCCGCCCCCCCCTAAAATTTTGAGTTGCCCGGGACCTCTTTTCTGAAATTTTTTTCTCCAACTTTTAAAAAATAAGTATAGTTATTAGCAGAAGAAATACTGAAACTCAACGTTGGATCCGTTTTACGCCGCGCAGACTCCCACTATTCTTTTACGGGGGGAACCGGGGCCGCGGGGGCGGGCCGCCGCCCCGCACTTGTTTTTGGCGGGACAGATCGCCGCAGGCTCGCGCCACCGTATGATATAGGCATTTGGCTTCATACCGCCACTCGGTACCCCACCCCCCCCACACTCCCTGGGTACACCATGCGCAGGGCGTACGCGAGGGGGGCAGCAGGGCGCAAGTTGCGCCAGGCTCGCGAACGTCACGCACACGCGCGCGCTCTGCCGACCCCTAGAGCATCTTTCAGAGCTATGACGCTTTTAATGGGACAATAACATGTACATTTTAGACTGAAATAGTGTGGCAAAAGGATTCCTAAACTCCATCAATAGAATACTTACCACCTCTTCCACTCCACCAACTGCTGAATGCAAACTCTTAGGGCGCAGGGGGGCACTCGGGCGAGCTACTTCTTGCCCCCCTAACGAAATTCCTTTCTGCGTAGGTCTGTTGGAAACATTCGCGTTAAACAGAGAGAATTGCTCCGACTGTGATTGTCTGAGATAAGAAATAGACCCCCCCCGCCCACCCTCTTTCATTTTTGAGGATAATATAGAATTCGTCGAGCGTTTATTGTTCTACGGTCTAGCGAAGGTGCCATATTGCTAATTAATTATGACCTAATGCGCGCTTTACATTTAGTCAAAATTCCAGGAGATGTAGGCTAGGAATGATGTTATCATAAGCTAGAATTTATAGAAATGTAATCAAATCGTTCGCTCCATATGATAGTTAGTACAGCCTTCCTACACGTACCTCATAGCCCTCACGCCCGTTGCGGGGAGAGTGAGGCGCAGGGTCTTTTTCATCCTCTTCATTATATCTTGGTTCGTAGCTCTAATCCCCTCCTCTGCTTGTTAGACGGCCCCCCATGTCTGGACACCATAACCCCCTCCTAATTTGCTCTCCATAATTTCATTCTGAATAGTCTTCGACTGCTCTACTCCTTTGGCATTTTTTCTTACTTAAAACGCTACTTAGTACGTATCTCATTACTATCTTCTGCTCTGGCAAGCCTCTCCTTGGTCTAATTTGCGTAAAGTAAGCTCCTACTGGCACACGGGGCGCTGATACCGCGCGGCGTGGAGCGCGGGCTCCCCCGGGCCGCTCCGGAACCCCCCCCCCCCCCACCTGCCCCGGAGCAAACGCATACTGATTTCAGATGCGGTCTATGTCAAATTTTTGTAGGGGAGGGCCCACGACCCCCTGCGCAGTGCTCCCCCCCCCCCCCCCCCCCCCCCTCAGCCCCCCCCAAGTCTTGGGTTACCGGTTCCGGGCACCCCTCTCCTGGTATACTCTCCGTCACGCCCTCGTAGACAGGTATACTCGGAGTTAATGTTGTCAGTAAGCGAATATATTCAGTCATTGGAAATTCAAGTTCAGTTCGAAGTTGTTAATAGTACTCTATAAAAGAGGAAAGCATTAAATCTAGGCTTCTACGGACATCACCCCCGAAACTCGCCCCCGGAACATTACCCCCCCCCGAACAACTTACGGCCCCCCCGCCCCCCCCCGCACAATTACCCACCCATGACATCTCTCTCAAGCCCCGCCACTCCATGCCCCACTTCACCCCCCCCCGGACAACTTAACCCCCCCCCCCCCGCCGCCAGCATCTTACCCCCCGGCACAATTAACACCCCCCCCCGGCGGACATTCAACCTCGGCCACACTCCACCACCCCCCCCCGGCCCATTTCGCCCCCCCCGGACAATCTCCCCCCCCCCGAGACGGAATTTACCCCGGAAATTACCCCCGGGATATTATACCGCCCCAGAAACCCGACCCACCACATTACCGCCCCCCCCCGCGACATTTACCCCCACCCCCCGCCCCACATCCCCCGGAATCACCCCCCCCCCCGCGGACATCTTACCCCCCGCGACAATTACCCCGGACTTTCACCCCCCTACGCCCCCGGACATTACCACGACTCCTCTCGCCCCCCATCGCCTTCACGCCCTCGAGACAATACACCCCGCGGATCTTTCACCCCACCGGACAGTTACCGCCGACATTTACCCACCGACAATTACCCTCCGCGAACTTTACACCCCGCGCGCCACTTACCCCCCCCCCCGGGACATCTTAACACCCCCCGCCGCCAGGCCGCCCCCCCGCGACCTGCCAATTACCCCGCCCCCGCGACATTTAACCCTCACCCCTCCTCGGTGTTTAACTCCTCTACTACTGCTCCTGAACGTCTCGCCTACCGGCAGACCAGGTCAGGAGGAGGAAGAAGGTGGTGGAGGGAGGAGGGGGAGAAGGTGGGGCAGGCTGGTGGAGGAGGGAGAGAGCGAGAGGAGCGCCAGCCCAGGAGCCGTGGAGGAGGGGAAGCGAGGTGGCCCCAGCGAGCGCAGGCGGGCGCCGCACCGTGGGCAGAAGTGGTGGAGGACCTGAGCGAGCCCGGGGGTAGACAGGTGGAGGCCCAGGAGCGAGGAGGGGGAGAACCGGTGGAGGACACGACAGACAAGGAGGAGAGGCGGAACGCAGCGCGGCGCGCCACCCCACGGAGGACGACAGAGCAGGGCCCACGGAGGAGAGAGGTAAATACCGCCCAGGAAGGAGGAAGGAGGAGGAGGAGGCCCCCAGGCCCCAGGAGGCGAGGAGGACGCATGACGGCCTGGCCCCAGGAGCCACCCGGCCCCCACGAGCCCCCCCCCCCCCCCCACACGCGCAACCCCCAAAAAGGAAGCACCACGAAGGAGCCCCAGCCCGCGAAGGAGGAGGTGGCCGCCGCCCCGCCCACCCCAACCCCCCCCCCGGCCGCCCGACCTAGCCCCGCGGGGACGTCACGCGGGACGGCAGAACATCCCCTCACCTCCTCTCCTCACCCCCCTCATCCCACTCCCCCCGCCGCCTCCTCCTCCTCCTGCGCCTTCCTCCTCGCCCTCTCCCTCCCGCCACACCCAGTTCCTCCCCCTCCTCTGCCACCCCCCCAACCTCGAGGACCGCATCCCCCGCCCGGCTAACCCTCTCTCCCCCTCCCCTCCCCTCCTGCCCCCCCCCCCCCTCTCCCTCCCCCTCCCATCCCCCCACCACTCCTCACGCCACGTTTATCCTCTCTCCACCTCCTCCCTCTCCTCTCACTCCTTCCCCCTCCTCCCCTCCCCCCCCCCCTCCTTCTCCACTCTTCTCTCCTTCCTCCCTCCTCCTCCCCAACTCTCCCGCACGTTCTCCTCTTCTCTCCTGCTCCTCCTCCTCCCAGGCTTCCCCTCGCTCCTCCAGCCCCTGGCCCCTCCGCTCAGCTTCTCTCCCGTGCTCTCCGTCCCACCCTCTCCTCCCTCCCGCCCCTTGCTCGCCCCCTTCTCACGCAGGTTATCCGACCTCCTCCTCTCACGTCCTTTCCTCCGCTCCTCTCCTCTCTGTCCTCCTCTCCTCCACTCCCTGCCTCCCTCTCTTCCTCCTCTCCTCATCCCCTGCCATCTCCTCCTCTCTTTACCTTCCACCTTCTCCCCCATGTCCGTTCTTCTCCACTTCTCCCGTCCTCCTCCCCTCCACGCCCCACGTTCTCCCCCCTTCTCCCGTTCCCTGCCTCCCTCCCACCTGCTCTCTCCTTCCTCCTCCTCCCACCCTCCCTCTCCTCCCTCTCCCTCCTCGCCACCATCTCTCTCCCTTCTCCCCCCCTCCTCCTCCACCCCTTCTTCCTCCCGTCGACTCCTGCTGTATCAGCTGTTTCAACAATAATAATGAACAGGAAGTGAGTAAATGTCCGGAGGGTAATTGTCCGGGGTAAATGTCGGGGGTATTGTCCGTGGGGGTAATATGTCCGGGGGTAAATGTCGGGGAGGTAAATGTCCGGGGTTTGCGTCCGGGGTAATTGTCCGGGGGTAATTGTCGGCGGGGGTAAATAGTGCAGGGGGTAATTGTCGCGTGGGGTAACATGCGGGGGGTAAATGTGCGGGGGTAATTGTCGCGGGGGGGTAATTGTCCGGGGGTAATTGTCGCAGGGGTGATTGTCGGCGGGCGGCGTGAATGGATGGGGGGTAGATTGTCGCGGGGAGTAAATGTCCGGGGATAATTGTCGCGGGCGGTAATTGTGCGGGGGGTAATGTGCGCGGGGGTAAATGCATGGGGTTATATTGTCGCGGTGGGTAATTGTCGCGGGGGTAAATGTCGGGGGCGTATTGTCGGGGTATTGTCCGGGGGGTGATGTGTCCGGGGGTAAATGTAGGGGGGTAATTGTCCGGGGGTAATTGTCCGGGGGTAATTGTCCGGGTGGTGATTGTCCGGGGGGTATTTGTCCTGACACCATAAATTAGTACATGTAATGATTTTAATTTTCTTTTTCGCATTTCTAATTTCATATCGCAGTTTGATTTCATCGGGTACTAGTATTTTGTCGCTTTGATGGCAGTTAATTTCAAGCAAGTTGATGGTTTTTGTGGCTTTGTGGATTTTGCCTTGTACTGGAATTGTCTGTTTCATTGCTATGATAAGACTTGAAGTACAAAAATTTCGCCTCATATGCTCTGAAAATGCATAAAAAGGAGCCTGATTTTTAAAAATTTTCTGAAGGAGGCCCCCTCGACCCCCCACCGGTTCCTTCGCACCTGCGGTTCTCGCGCACGAAGCGGCTGCGCCGCCGCCGCTTCAGTTGCCCCTAACAAAATCTCAAAGTGCCCTTTCCCACCTGCACCCCCCCCCTAGACAAAATCCTGCATCCGCCCCTGGCCTACTTATTACCTTGAATGACGTGCTCCCGATTGTGGTTAGCTAGATTCATGGTTGTTTTCACGCGGTGAGGCAGACGAGGATAGACTTGCAAGTGTAACAGGTCTGCTTGCTGCAACAAGGCTCGCTCTGATTAGTGGAAATTGGATCGAATTAGGTCAAGGGTTAATTGCCAAGTAGGCGTCTAATTACGTGTGCGTAACAGCACGAGTCACCTTCACACGTTTAATTTAGTAATTTGGGGATCGCTGCCTTGTCCATGTATTGTAACTAATACGGTTGTTGTCTGAAAGGTGATCAGGCATATTATTATCACTAGGCTCTGGGCTCCTTATACGTCTTCTCGTGCCACTAAGGGCAGCCAAATGCACCCGTAATTAAGTGGTACACGTTGATGTCGAAGAAGCCAATGAAAGCAGTTTCAATTAAGAGACGCCATTTTTGTGTCCGGTTACACGTGCACTAAAGAACGAACCTCTATGCAGGGTCGTAGGCTGAGCAAATTCTTAGGGGGGACAAATTTCCCCTTGCCCCCCCCCTCCCCACCACCACACCCCACCCCAGAAGCTACGGCTCTGCTATGTATATCCTTATGTTGATAGACTGCAACCGCTGATCTTTTTTGGAACTGGAAACCCCCCGTGAGAACGGACATACTAGCCAGCAGGTATGCTAGTTAAGAGTTAGTTTTTCCTTCCCACGGTTATCAAAATCGTTTATTCAGCCAGATACCTTAGCGTGCTTATTGCGCCCGTATAGTTGGATTAGTCTGTGATTACAAAGAAGAAATATATATATATATATATATATATATATATTATAAGAGTGGATAGGCCGGTTTTCTGACGCGGTAATCTTCGCCAGGGTGAGCATCAAGCCCACGCCACCGATCTCAGTCTATAGCCCGTGTGTCGGACACCAACATAGGCTTATCCATATTTGTTAAATAATGACGATAAATAGGCCTTAATACGGGCGATAATTTTAGCAGTGGGGTGATGTCAGAAAAGATGAAGAGCCGAATTTAGCCATCTAGCGGACAAAAGCTGTAACTTTGCTAGTACCAGGTTAAACCATAGGTTAAACTATGCCAAATTTATACATTTTTTTATATTATGCACTCAGTTGTCAGTTGAGTCTCAAAAGCAGCACAACACACACTTTTAGCGGTTTATTTTCATTCATTTGTATTTTTAAAAGTGTAATTTGTCTGTGTATACATTCGGATATAATGTATAACATGGTGTAAGAGCGGCCATGAGGCGCGATGATAGATAGAGCGCCGCAGTGAAGCGTGAACGCATGAACACCGCGCGCACCGCGCGCCCGGCGATGCGGCGGTCCGGCGTTGCGGCGGTGATTAACACCGCGCGCCCGGCGGTCCGGCGGTGCGGCGGTGATTAACACCGTGCGCCCGGCGGTGCGGCGGTGATACACACCGCGCGCCCGACGTGGTGCGGCGGTGCGGCGGTGATACACACCGCGCGCCGTCGGCGGTCCGGCGGTGCGGCGGTGCGGCGGTGATACACACGCGCGGCACCGGCGGTCGGCGGTCCGCGGTGAGGCGGTGATACACACCGCGCGCCCGGCGGCCCGGCGGTACCGGCGGCCCGGCGGTACGGGCCCGGCGGCCCGGCGGTGCGGCGGGGGGGGGGCGGTGCGGCAGTGCGCGCGCGCGCGGCCCGGCGGTGCGGCGGTGCGGCGGCGCGGCAGTGCGGCGGCGCGGCAGTGATTCACACCCGCGCAGTGCGAGCATGTTAGTGTACAGCGCGAGCGATGTTTAGCGTAGCAATTGTATCAAGAGCTAATGATACCTCTTAGGTATTATCAGCTCTTGATTTGCATGCATGTACATTACATTAGGAAGTTATATTTAGCAGGGAGAGATGTTGACGGTAGGACGAGCTAGCGGTTGTGAAGAGAGTAAGCAGGAAATAAAGGGGCGTGTCAACAGAGAGGGGTGGAGTTGTCCATTATCACCATTGGCTACCTCAATTATCGTGTTACCTATCATGCTAAAAGCTGGGGCACACACATGCACACACACACACACGCACGCACACACGCGCGCGCGCGTGCACGCACAAACATGCCTGCACACACACACCTTGCTCGGACGCTCTATGTATGCTAAGGCTTGGTAGCGCGAGATGGGGAGAGAGAGGGAGAGTGAGGGGGAAGCGCGCGTAGTTAGCAAAGGGAACCGCAGGTGTTGGCCGTTTGAGAACGTCGGGTGTCCTGGGATTCGGTGTGTGTACACGTAGCCTCGAGGTGATCAACACGTACGTAGGACTTTTGCGGACCCAAATTGATGCATCGCAGCCGGTAATTGGGCTAATAAAATTTGTCTACTGAATGATCAACCTAGTTTGTTACCTGTCCCGGAAGGCCGTTGTATACATGAAAGAATGAGTGAGTAGTGGAACAGCGGTGATGTATTGCTTGTAATTTGCGTACCTCTCATTCGGATTTAAAAAAGGTAGTGATGCTCGAGAATAATTTTATAATATTAACGGTCTTCGGCTTTCAACATCATTGGATTGCTCGGCTTATCAAAGCGACGAATTTTCGCTAAATAGGATTCGCGTGACAGACGATTCGAGTGGATTAGGATAAAAAATAACGAGGAAGGAAAGAAGGGAGGCATCGGCGACGGTTAACTAACGTAACTAACTAACTAACTAACTACCTAACTAACTAACTAACTAGCTAACTAGCTAACTAACTAACTAACTAACTAACTAACTAACTAACTAACTAACTAACTAACTAACTAACCAACTAACTAACTAACTAACTAACTAACTAACGTTAACTAACTCGGTAGAAGATTAGATCAAAGGTTTGTACGAGAGAACGAGTTTGCCAGCCCGATTATACTATGTCACTGAGGTTTAATTAGCATGCAACCAAGTGTTTATCCGTGCGTTTTATATAGAAGCTGCAGACGAAACGTGTTTTTGCATGAGCTGGGTTAGTAACTGAGTTGAAAATTTCTCGGTGAGCTATAATTTTACAATTTTAAAGATTTGTGGTTTCAAACCCAACGGTCACGGAAATCTCTAGTGAAATTGGACCGGGGTGTAAATGCTCAGCGCAGCCGAGACCCTGGACGCTGAGGCGCGTCGTGCTGAAACGTGAGTCGCTATAGGCAGCACAGTCTACATCAATATGATAAAATCAGCAGCGTCATAATAAAGACTATTGTCTATAATAATAATATAATAATGATAATAATAATAATAATAATGATGATGATAATAATAATAATATTCAACATCGGAGATACTACCATAATGTGGGATATGGCAGTGCAGACAGATCGCACGATACCTGCAAACCGCCCTGATATAGTGCTCCACAACAGGAAAGAAAAATAATGATCCTAATATCATGGTGAAGGAAAGAGACAAACTCACCAAGTACAACAATTTGGAGATCGAAATTAGGAGGATGTGGAATACTAAGACGAGAATTGTACCAGTGGTGGTTGGAGTTCTTGGCTCTATAAAGAATGGGTTTGAGAAGAACTTTAACGAACTCCCTGGCCACCATACTGCCCAAAAAGTGCAGAAAATCGCACTACTGGGAACAGCACACATCCTGCGAAAATAGCTATATATAAATATATACTAAATATAATATAGTATATATTATGACGCTCCCGATATAATCCTCGTGGTTATAACCCGATATGTATATCGCCTCTGTACCACATATTTGTGAACGTATACAAAATAATCCGGACCCATAGTGACCCATAGTAACAGTTATTGTTGAGATGCTCGAGAATAACCCTGCCGCGTTGCGTGCGTGTGCGTGTGCGTGTGTGTGCGCGCGCGCTTATCTCTGTGTTCATGTGCGTGCGCGTGCGTGCGTGCTGTCGCCCTTCGGACTGTGTGGCTTTCGACAACATCGTTACTGTACTTACAGTAGGACGCTTAATTCTACCTAAAGTCATTAATTGCAACGTTTGCGGGAGCTAGTAGGTTTGTAAGCCGGAACTATTCTCTATACTTATTGGATTTTAGATGTCTCCGGGATTCTCAGTTTGTATTTAAATTTCATTTACTTAATGCCGTTTCATGCAATCCATTTCGCAATTCTTGCCGTTTACAACTTTCCATTTCGTTAGCTAGTTGCTCACTTGTCTTTGGTAGATATACCGACTATCATCGCTAAACACTCAATTATTATTCCATCAATTTTAATAGCATTGCCGATTAAATCGCGTTCTCATCTCAGAAACGAAATGAATTCACTGTAATCTATACCCTGAATCTTCGTAGAGAGGATTAGGATGTTGGAATTAAAATCGCAAGTTTTCACGGATTCTATCCTTTCTCTGTATAAGATGAATTCGAATTAGATGAATGAACGAAAGGATGGATGTGTGGGTGGACAGACGGACGGATGGATGGATGGATGCGTAAATTATTTCCTTGTGCACCCCCATAGTTAATTAGGGTATATTGCCCTGTTAATTCATGCCCAGTCTCACTTATGTTACGTTTCCTTGTGTTAAATCTTGCAAGGATAGTTTTATATGAGGGGAAAGACAATCCATCAAAGGATAAAAAAAGACAAGTTAGAAGCAACGTACACAAGGAAAAATTCAGCTGTGAGCAAACAGTAATTGTCGAACAACAACATAGCAGCAAAGGTGTCGCCTCGCCCTGTCTCGTCGTTAAGCACGATGAGCCCGCGGTTGTGATCAGCCTCAGTTGGTTGTCGATACTTGACTGCCAGAGGACGAATTGTCAAATGCTTCGGCACCAATAGTCCTACACATGCCACATCGGCTCTTACGCCAGTGATTTGATGGTTTGCACATCCTTCTAGGCAAATCAGATTTTTGAAATGAGACTCTCTTTGTTTTAACGTTCTTATTTCTATTCTGATCATTCGCTTCAATCATGCATCGCCATCCGACACTCGCGCTTTGTACGCGTATAGTTGGCAAGGCCAACCAATCCCATTAGCGATCATAGTTAGCGAGCGCTCTTCAGCAGGGCGGAAGGCTATCGTTTGCTAGCGGCGACGATGTCGATATTACAGAAGTAGAGAGTAGTCCCTATTATCTACTTCTGATATTACTTAATTAATCACTCGCGGCTTTTTAACAGTCGCTTAAACGCACCACTAATCTGGCGTCACTTCAAAGTAGATGCCGTTTTGAATGATCAATTTAAGACAGGTTCAGGGTTAGGGCAGGGTTGGCAGTTGATATGTTAAGATCGCAACGTAGTGTTGAAGTTGCTTGTACGGCCGTGACAAGACAGCTTTCTCTCCGATGGATCTCTTATCTTTCCCGCTACTGGATAAGGTTACAGTTTGACTGTCCACAGTGAACTCTCCTTCTCTCTTTCTCTCTCTCTCTCCCTCTCTCTTTTTCTTTCTCTCTATCTCTCTCTCTCTCTCTCTCTCTTTCTCTCTCTCTCGATCTCTCTCTCTCTTTCTCTACCCTCCCCTCGCGCGCTCTCGCTCTCCTCTGCTCTTCTGCTCTCGTCGCTCGTCTCGCTCTCCTCGCTCGGCGCTCTCTCTCTCTCTTTTGTTTCTCGCTCTCTCCTTTCCTCTCCTCCCTAAGCTCTCTCTCTCTCTCTTTCTCTCTCTCTCTCTCCTCTCTCTCTCCTTTTCCGCACTGTCTCTTATCGCTGTTTTTCCTCTTCTCATATTTCTGCGCTCACACTTATCCACAATACTCTCCTTCTCCCCATCTTATCCCTCTGTCTGAATCTGTGCTTCCCTTTCTCTTCCCCCTCTCTCTGTTGCACTCACTCCCTCTTCTTTTTTTGCACGTAGAATACGTAAATGTTATGTTTATCAATGATCACTGTCTGTTGGCACGCCCGTCGACTCGCCTTAGATGATTGCTTCAATTCGGGCTTGTCACTGTTGGGAGTGTTGGTGAGTGTCTATCTGGCTTTTCC
Organism: Priapulus caudatus; assembly: GCF_000485595.1. NCBI lineage: Eukaryota > Metazoa > Priapulida > Priapulimorpha > Priapulimorphida > Priapulidae > Priapulus > Priapulus caudatus. Next base: position 734,784 of record NW_014577086.1, read on the forward strand.
AGAAATCACTAGCACGCTGGTTCCTTCATCTCGTCAACGAGAGGCAGCCTAACTGCCCAGGTTCTGCTTTTCAATGTGGCTATTAAGAATTATATTTTTATCTATGGTGTGCGGTGTTTTGAACCGTAAATTTTGCCGAGTCTTGTGGCTTCGGGATTAATCTCAGCCCAAGTAAACTTGTCTCTCTCTCTCTCTCTCTCCCTAGCTCACTCTCTCCCCCTATAATCAAAGCCATGTGTTTTGTGCATGCATTGCTGACGCAAGACACTGCGTCAGGTCCCGTTTACAACCTGTCACAGCATCGGCAGGTTCAGCACAGTCGCTCGTAGGTGTACTCTTGGAATAGCATTTGCGTTGTTGCAAACGGACCGCGGTGCAATAATGAGCATGCATGCGGGAAGCCACTATACATGTATCGCGCACCGCCACAAAAGCTGTTAGCTGGCTTTGCTGTGTCTAACGAAGATGGCTAGAATATGATTGTATTCCACGTCAACAACTCTTTGCCTGCAGCGAACGTTCCTAATTGTACGATTCCAATCGATTGCTCCAAGGAAATTTTCCCTTTCCGGACAAATATAATTATAAATGAGGGTGTCTAATACTCGGGATATCATGGTGCACAAGTGACGAGGAACTACTTATCTGTACACGCTGTCTACGCCGTACCATTTCTGATGTTCAATCACACTCTTTTTAGCAAACATTTAGCATCCATGGTTTCACGTCACCTCGGTTAATTTTTAAATGTGGGTTGTTGTTTATTTGATAGTGAGCATATACGCAACAACGTATTCATTAGTATTGTGTAATTTATCCAAACGATTGGGCTTACTATGCCGTTAAAACACTATACTGGCCCTATGCTGCAGCTGCAAATGTGGTTCAAACTTGTTTGAGAGATGTTTTAACATATTTTCTTTCTGTGCTAAAAAAAAAACTATATATGAATTTGATTAAAATGCAGACTAAACTTTGGAGTAAGGCTATGAACATTTAGTCAGAAAATACATTTTGTTACGCGCATCACCGCATGAAACAAATTATCCGAAATGTGCAAATTCTGCCTGATTATGCCAAATTCTGCATGTGACTAAAATCGCAGCCAGGTTGGCGGACACTCGACTGTGAATTAAAACATGCGCTCATTATTTAAGCGCGCGTACAGCAGCAGTGTGCTGCTGACTGATGCATGCAGTTCAGTACTGCGCGGCCTGACTATACCCTGCTGATTTCTTCTAGTCGCACATTCACTTTCTATGCAGATGTTTGAGTGTATTTGCGTAAGCGTGCTATCAGCGCTGGCGTTATACTTCAGTCACGTGGCGTGTGCCTGCTCAATGAAACGCTATGCGATAAACAGGTGAGACACCTTCGTTCACATCACAGAGTTTGTAGGACACTGCTTGACATCAGCTTAGATTACTCATATTAACAAGAGCTAATAATACATTAATAACTGATACTTATAGATTCCATGCGGTAACAGCTGCAGGATATAGATAGACGACCGAATGTATTCAACGTGGGAAATTAACCATTGCGAGATGGAAGCCCTGGAGGACTCATTAGCAACTCCTAGTAATGGAGTAGGGCGGGTTAACTGTTACTTGAGAGGGTGTGAGGGCCAGTGAGGCACGTCAGTGATTATTATTCCTTGTTTATTACCTTGTTGTCGCTTCTATTTCTCTAGCGAACTACATCTCTATGTTACGGAATAGAACTCTGTGGTTTTGCTACGATACAATACGTCGAATGCTCTGGCTGTTTCAGTCGTAGCTATGTTTAGCTATGTACAGTAGGTATAATGGATTAATATATGAATTCATAAATGACATATATATATATATGTGTGTGGTAATATAATAGCATATAGCAATATTAATATAAAATAATATGGATAGATAATGAATAAATATATCCAGATATAGGCCTACATTACATACAGACAATACATTCACCAGTTACTTTTCATGTAATCTACTTAATGGGGGCTTGTTGTACTTTTATGAAAGTAATTAATAGAGAAAATGTCCAATTCCTTGTTTTTCTTTCTGATCCACTTGCGGGAAATGTGCATGCATGCAGTGAATAAATATAAGATGGTTTCGACTGCAAAATGTATACAGTCACGCTTTCCGCGATCACGGCCATGCGCGAACCAGAAAATAATCGGCGGCACTTTCGATATTTTCGTCATGCACATGATAGGTGTATTATTAGGTGTGTTATAGGTTATATTTATAGGTGTATTATAGGTATATCTCTATTCGGCGTATAGGAGGAGCGACGTAGTGCCTTGCAGAACACGAATCTCGGTTGTATCTTACATGTGTTAAATAAGTAATCTAGAAAGATAAATTTACAGTCTCCTCTCTTTCGCTCGATACCACTTGCCGAGTCTTTTTGAATAGAGAAGTATTGTGTCCGTTCAACGATTCATGAAAAGTGTCTCGCCCTCCTCTGATAAATCGGCCGTAATCGCGAATATGTTTGAGAACTGATTTTTAACTCTGATTGTATCATGAGTTCATCAATATTCATAGACTCCTGATTCTTTCGCCCTATTCATGCAAAAATTATATGAAGTCAATACGACGTGCAGGGCCTTAGGCTGAGCAAATTCTTAGGGGTAAATTTCATGAGTCAACTGTGTTATGATGAGCGACGGGCGCAGCTCTTGATCGACGTCCATAATGTGGTAGGGGTGGTTCTGAGATGTGGAGAGACGGACAAGTGACCAAAAAATTACGTTATGGTTATTTACGATTATTAGCTAAGCTAATTTTCCTAAGCTTCTGTCCTATGGCTAGATGCAGCATGTCAATGCGATATGCGTGGGCGGTACTAGAAGTCTCTAATCCCCTTGTCACGAATAGAATAGAATATAATCGTATAGAATCAGTATCTAATAGTATCGTGGCACCCTTAACAGAAGAAACTTGCCAAGAAGCATATATGCAGAATTAACTAATCCATCAATTCTGGGTCCCGTAATAAATACTGTTTTTGTAATAACGATGCATGACCTATATTCCTATACGATGCAGCATTCTTTCCCAACAGTGCGCAACATTTGTTAGCATATGTTGACAACAAGTGAGTGATAACACTTACAATGATCACAATTCACACGCACAGGTCACATGACCACAAGTTTCTACATTTGGCACAAATAATTAATAATGATTAATGTTAAAATAGTTCATGTGTAGTAGGATTGACAACAAAACCACTTATCGACCCGCTTCTGTGGGCTGCTCTCCCTCCCTTCCTCACCCCTCTCTCTCTCTCTCTCTCTATATATATATATATATACATACTTCCTTGCGGGCTAATTGCCCCCAAAATCTTACCGTAAATCTACATTGTCAAGTCGGTTAAGTATTCATGTATATACTTCCCTGTGAACAACGTCGTAATCACGCCGCGCCTGCATGGACGGAAACCGGATGACGCGTGCGCTTAAACGCATGACAGGAATATAAAGAATCGTTTGTGTGCGTTAAGTGGCAAAGATGGAATAGCATCCGTGAATGATTACGATAAAGTGATAGACTAAGGAACTGTTGAGTAGGATTAATAAGTATTAACGCAGTGTAACCGTGCGTGTAAACGACGCGCAATATCGTAAGTAACAACTGACTTTGTCTGTATATTGCTAAGTTATAATAGGATAGAGTGGTGAACTAATCAATTGGGTATAACATGGAGTAAGCTAACATTGTGAAATTGTAGCGAAATGGAGAGGGCAGAGGACGCGTACTAATAGCCTCTTACCAATGATATTAACTATGGTGGCAACAAGAAAAAGAAGCGGTAGAGACTGAAGAGAAGAAGAGAATGATCATGATGAAGAACAAGAAGACGAAAATGATAATGATGAAGAAGAAGAAGGAGAAGAAGAGAAAGAAGAAGAAGAAGAAGAAGAAGAAGAAGAAGAAGAAGAATCGGATAAAGAAAACGAAGAACAGAACAGTAAAAAAAACACTAACACTAACAATGACAATGACAATGGCAATGGCAATGACAATGGCAATGGTAATGACAATGACGATGACGAGGACGAGGACGATGACGATGCCAATGACAATAACAATATCAATAACTATAACAATAACAATAACAGTTTAATAACATGCAGGGACGTCTGGAATTATTCTAGTCAGTAACTAGGAAACAACAGACTAGGGGCCGGATTCAAGAAGAAATGCGTACGATCGTATAGGTACACACAACGTGTACGAACACCACGGGCACAACTTTTGTTAGCATTCAAGAAACGTGCGTGGGGTATACGTACGCGCATGTTACTGAATCTAGACGAAAGTAGCGTTGGCATATCAAAAATCTATAAAAAGTGGGCAGAGCTTACTTTTGGCCAGTGCCAGTAAACCTTAAATTGTGGAGAGCCAACGTCTATAAATTTTATATCATATTGTTTTGAACGTTGTGAAACCCATATATACATGTTTTTTAGAGTGGAGCTAAATATAAAGTTTCGCTGGGTTATCGTCAAACGTGGTTTACGTAAAACACATCTCAGTGAGATGATTTCACATTTGCAAAACTTCCTCGTTGCACACTGCGTGTATGTTCATAAAATGAAACGGTTTCCTGTTCATGTACAAATGTTCGTCTACGTGTGGCGGTTTCATCGCAACGTGTGTGTGGTATGTTGCGTCGGCAACATTGGGAAACCCAGCAATCTGCGTAGAAAAATTAGGAATATCTTTAGAATGTGAATTTATCTAACCTCACATAGGTACAACAAACATATAATTATCGGTAATGACCATTATTTAACCTTTAAATCAAACAATATTGAATTCATTTGTTACCCACTGCATCAAAATCTTGTTTTGGTTTTGCTCTCCGTTTGTTGGGAAATTGTATCTCCTTCCGTTTGACCTCCGCTATGGCAACAGTTATACGATGAGGCTAGCCCTACTGACACCATGTAGTTCTCCGATGATGTGTCTTTGAAAGCCAATTTTCGCAAATAGGGCAATTGCAACAGCCACTTGTGTGGCAGGAGTCACCGCCATGCATCTGTGTGTTGGATGTTGCAGTAAAGGTGCCAGTTCTTTAACAAAACAATCCATCGTTGCTTTCAGAAAGCCGTATTCATTTATCCGTACATGTTCTGAATCTTCAAAAGGGTTGATCGTGTCCGTCTTGAAATACTCGGTATCGGTGTAATGCAACTTAATTGGTTTTCTGCATTAAAACTAAACTCTGACAATGCCATCTCGATAATGTTCAGTTCGGCTTTCAGATGCCATTTCATATTATTCGTACGGTACGTCTTTTTTCAGTTAAGCGTAACCAAAGAGAAACTACTAAATAGCCACGGTTCCTTGATTCTGGGAAACAAAAGGGAAAAATATCATTTCGTAGCATAAAGGCATCTTCTTTCAGTTCTGGAAAACAATCGGGGAAAATACGATGAACACCACGGTCGCAGCAATTCCTCGTCAAATCATTCTCTGGCATTGCGCATTTAGCAATATCCGTTTCGGAAGCCAGCACAACGGCACCCAATCATGGCAGCTCCAAAAAGAAACGTACGGAGAGCAATTTTTCTTGCAGAAGAAATGCACATCATAGGCTATGATGCATATTCGTCAATCATACGATACAGGCGACAGTGAGTTAATCAATTTTATTATGCGTACAATTAGAGATAAAAGTGTGGGAGGAAGTAGCTTGTTTAACTGTAAAAACCGGTAATCATGTACTCCGGCTCTCGCACTGCACCATGCGTGGATTAAATCCCACATTATGTCCTCATTAGTAATGTACACACGTCACTGATGTGATAGATAACTGCATCATAATTGCGCGCAATACACATATTTGCGCGCAATACACATATTTGCGCTTACCTTATTAATAAAGCACCTGGCATTTCATCCGACCCCGCGTAAAATGACAAGAGTAGACGTCTGACATGCCGCGTATCACTAGCGGAACACTAGGGGCGCGGAACACTACGCTGAACACTACGCAGAACCTAGTATCTAGTACCTAGTACCTAGTACCTAGTAACATAATAACCGTATGTCTGACACAGGGTGTAGCATTCAAATCAATTCAATTCAATTTACTTTATTTACATTCATGGCAATTACATTTTAGAGGTATCATATTGGTTGAACAAATTAATTGACAAGGCTGATAAGTTTAAAGAAATAAAACTAAATATATAGAAGTGATGGAGGGCGAAAGGACAATTCAGTCTTCCAGTCAGCCACGCCAGTAGATTACAAAATAACTATATAACGACAAATTTACAAGATGGGGAATAATATATAATAGGTAAAACCTGAGTAGTAAACATTTTCTTGGTTTACTAAATAATCTATATATACTAGCAGAAAGTATACCCGTAGAACCAGCAAATGTTGTCTTTAAATATAAACTCCATGTAAGTGACACAGATACACAGAGACCATTAAAATATTTCCCATGTAACTGAAAAGAAACCACTCAGTCTGAAGGGCGTGTACGGCAAACAGAACACTGGCACAACCTGCCAACTGACCTACTGTGCTGTACGACGTCAAAGCAGCAGTGAGCAGGGGGGGGGAAATCCGCAGTAGGGGGGGGGATCTGCCAGACTAGCACCATCTATTACGCACAACAGAGATTTTTGTTTGACCAGAACCATCTCCCAGAGACTGGTGATCGGAATAGCCATCACGCGGCAGTCAAGAGACACACGTGAATTCCCACGTATGTGATTGATGCTGCTTACGGCACGAACACACTGCCCATCACCAGTCAATTGACACATACCCGATCTTTTTACAGGCCCGAATTTTGACTAATACTTAATACCTTAAACTTTTTTACATTTTCTCACAGCCAGCAACCATCTCCAGACGGTGGTGATTCGAATAACTTCAGTAGCCGGCGAATAAGATGACAAAGGCGTTTCTTCCTTTTCTTAACCTGTACCTCTTAGTATGTAGTATTCTGGTAATTATTTCCTTTTAATTTTATTTTTTATTTTAATGCTTATTTTGTTATTTCTTATTAGTTTACTGTTTGGGGATGGGAGATGGATGAGCTGAGATTTGATTGGGATGAACGGATGGGCTGGATTGCATTTTTTGCGATGGCAGCGATGGGCTATGCGGATGGAGGAAGGGATGGATGAAGGGAATGCGAATGGGATGGATAGATGGGATTGCGATAGCAATGGCATGCGCATCGCATGGGATGCAAGGCATCGGAATGCATTTGATTGGCATGCATGGCATCCGGTCATCGCGGATGGTCACGGATGGCAATGTGATGCGGATGAGATCGGAAAAATGGGAATGGAAATGGATGGGATGCGGCCATTGGAATGGAAAGGCCGTGCGATGCCATGCGGATCCGGATGGCATGGAATGAGACAGGATTGATGGGATCATTGCATGCATGGGAATGCATGGATAGTATAGAATAGTTACGATTTTTGTTTGCATGTTTCTTTAAAACCAAGCGCCGTCACCCCGAACTGAGTAAGCGCGCCACTCATTTCGCCGCTCAACGCGGTATACCCGCTAGTGTATAATAATTCGATCATACAATGTAGTTATCTAGACCCAAGCGTCAAACAATATGAGAAACACGTTACAAATGACATACGAGAACACAAAGCCAATTACAACGAGCCCAACCGAAAAACAACCAACAACCGCAACCCGCAAAACAATATCAATATAATGAATATTACCGGGCAGAGTACCTCTGACACCGCCTGCGTGTAGCATGGCACCGACTTATATGTCGTGGGAAATGGGAAAACAAAAGGAGTCAGATAAACATTTAAGTGAGAGGAACGCGTGGCCGACTAGTACCGAGTAACACGTGCTCAAGGATGCATCACTAGGATTGCGCTCGAATCGAGAGAGGCGCGAACGACTTCTCTTAAACACTAGCAGTGAGCCACTCGCTTTTTATATAACACATGAAGGTTATAACTGCGACCAACAGGACCCACACAGGACTCATTTCTAACCCATTCAGCTACTACACATAAACACACATCTAAGCACACATATCGGCGGAGTTAGACACTTATCCCAATCACTGCTCTGCTATTACTAAATGCAGCACACACGCACTATCACTGCATAAGCAGTGACCCAGCACGCATTAAGCTCTGGCAAATTCAAAGCGCCACGCGCACATACAACAAATATTTGCGCGTTACCATTACTACATAAATCACTTAGCGCATTTCACCCGACCAACAGCCAGCACACACGGCCAGCGTAAACATGACAAGAGCAGCCTACGCCTGACGGCACACACACACCACGCGTTCGTTAGCATCGGCGTAACATAGACGACATAAGGACTCCATCGTATCTGTCAGCTAGCATACGTTCGAGCTATCAGTTAGAAAGGTATACCAGCGTGAGCATGGCTTGTATTTGAAGCGACGTTAGATAAATTAAATTAAAGTTACTTCTAAATATCAGCAGATGGAATGAGCAGACGACATACACATTGCAATTTCTGGAATGTATGATAATTGGTTGAAACAAATTAATGACAAAAGTGCTGATAAAAATTGAAAAAATATATATAGTTAAAAAGTATGAGTATAGGCGAGCTAATTAATGTGGACGAGCGGAACCGATAAATGGGACCTAGACGTAATTCTGACTTGCTTCTCTGCAATCTCTCTTATCTGCAGTCATTCTTTATCAATCTAGTCAGCCTTCGCTCTCAATTCTATCATAAATCTACTAATCCAAAATCAGCTACGCACAATAGCGCATGACAAATGTGAAAGAAATAATTGAATAATCATAACTAAGGTTAAACAAGCATGGCAATATCTCGACATCAATTTAGGCTTCTATTTTACCGCTAGATAAGTATAATAGATTTTATGATACTACAATGTCGTCGATACCTTTAAATTAATCGAGTACCCACGCACACTAGCGCAAAACTACAAACAAAAGCCTGAACGTTTTACCAATAAATACGTAACGTACAAATACAATAGACGTTTAATACAATGACCTTAGAAAACATATGCTTATTAACATAAAAGCGAAAAACAAATCAAACAGACAAAATATTGGTAGTGATATAACAGCAGATATACTACATGCAACAATAGGCGCGTAAACATAGCAAAAACGAAAGCATTCAAGGGCAAGCGGCGCACGCGCGCACAATATGCACCGCACGCACCACACAGGCCACACATCACACACACACACACAGAGGACGGGAATCACACACACATCTCTACTACAGTCCGCTGCCGGCGAGATAGATTCCATCAGATTAGCCCGGCAAGACTGGCACCGATGCACGCATCGCTATTTTGAATATTAGATACGTATTGGTATAAATATAATAAGTATATATAGTATATTCATATAGATATATATATATAAATATATCAACACGATTTTTTCACACTTCTACCCCAAAACAGTAAACATGTACGATGACTGTCACCTCTACACCAATGCGTGACGATGACGTCCACATGCATGACCCCTCCGAGGCCGTGGCGCAACCCGCCACGTGATACGCACCCGTGAACATTGCTAAAATAAAGACAGAAACGCGCCTATCTCCATAATACTCCCGTGGTGTGTCTCGTCAGGAACTGGTTAATCCGGAAATATGTCTACACTCGTTACGTTGAACAGTGAGTGGGAAGAGGAGCGAGATCGGCGGCAGCGGCGCGCGCGAGCGGCGGCAGCGGCGGTCGGCACCGCGGCAGAGGCGAGCGGCCAGCGCGGCTGTCGGCGGCGTCGGCGTCGGCGGCAGGCAGCGCGGTGCGGTGGTGCCAATATTATGAGCAGTGCAATAGTGTCGACAGCCACGCGCCACACGAGACGCGATCCTCGTCTCTCTCTCCTCTCTTTCTCGATCTCTCTCCTCTGGCTCTCTCCAGCCCGTCTCTCAGTCCCTCCATCCGCTCTCCCCTGATGCACAGATCTCCTCCTCCCTTTCTCTCTACCATCCTCTCTCATCTCTACTCGTCTCTGGCTCCATTCTCTTCTCTCCAGTCCTATGCTAAAAATCTTTCCCCCCCCCAGTGCCCGCTCCTCTCACCTCCTTCCTCTAGTCTTTTCTCTTTCTCAGCCTCTGATCTCGTGCATT
>NW_014577086.1:745727-756628 GCF_000485595.1 Priapulus caudatus
ATAAAAGAAGAAAACTACCCAAGCATACTCTTTTCAGATCAGCCACGTCTGGGGGGTGGTCTGGGCTAAAACAAAAATTTTAAAGTAAAAAAAGTTAAATAAAATTGATTAACAAATCTCTATTCATAGCACGATGGCGGTGCGCTACAGATTAACATCAGGTACGTGTGAATCCTGGTGTATCACCTTAACGGTACGCAGTGGCTTAATGGCTAGCACATACTGTCTTCTACACGCGGATTCCGGGTTGGAGTCCGCGGCTTTTTTTGGGCGTTTCTTCCTTTTTTTTCCTTTCTCTCTTTAGTATGTAGTTATTTGTAATTTTTTACTTTTTTAATTTTTATTTTTTATTTTTAATGTCTTTATTTTTTTATTTCTTATTATTTTTACTGGTTATGGGATGGGATGGGATGGCATGCGATGGCATGCGATGGGATGGGATGGGATGGGATGGGATGGGATGGGATGGGATGGGATGGAATGGGATGGGATAGGATGGGATTGGATAGCATGGCATGGCATGGCATGGGATGGCATGGCATGGGATGGCATTGGATGGCATGGCATGGCATGGGTCATGGGATGGCATGGGATGGCATGGGATGGGATGAGATGGGATGGGATGGGATATGGGATGGGATGGGATGGGATGCGGTGCGATGGGATGGGATGGGATGGGATGCGGTGCGATGGGATGGGATGGGATGGCATGGAATGGGATGGATGGATGGATGCATGGATGGATGCATGGATAGATAGAGTAGTTAGATTTTTTTTGGTATTTTCTTTTCAACCAAGCGGTCACCAACTGAGTAACGCCACTCATTTCCCTGGGCAACGCCGGGTATCCCGCTAGTGTATAATAATTGTGATATACATATCGTATTTTAATTAATTACCTCAAACAAATGTTTGAACGTTTACAATGACATTGAAACAATGCTCATTACACAAGCGAAAAACAACCGCAACAAATATTCATATAAACATGATATATTAGCATGGCAAGAGTACGTCTGACACCGCGTGTAGCATGGCAACCGTACGTCTGATGTCGTGGGGGAGAATGGGAGCAAAAAGGAGTTCAGAATTAAAAAAATATTTTAAGTGAGAGGGACGGACACTATTACCAACTGCCAAGGATGGCATCATAGATTGCTCGACGAGGAAGGGCGAACGACTTTTTAAAACTAGAGTGACTCGCTTTTTTATATAAACATGAAGGTTTATAATGGCAACATACGCATTTCTACCAAGCTATGATAACTACATATGCGTAGGTTACATCCCACACTGTCTGCTTATTACTAATGCACACACGTCACTGATGTGACAGATAACTGCATCATAATGGCGCGCAATACAAATATTTGCGCTTACCTTATTAATAAATCACTTAGCATTTCACCCGACCCCGCGTAAAATGACAAGAGCAGCCTACGCCTGACGCCGCGTAACATAATAGCCGTATGTCTAACACAGAATGTATAGCATTTAATTAAATTAAATTAAGTTTACTTTATTTACACATATAGCAATTGCATTTTGGATGTATTATATTGGTTGAACAAATTAATTGACAAAGCTGATAAATTGAAAAAATATATAAATAGAAGTTATGGAGGGCGAAAGGACAATTCAGTCTTCTAGTCAGTCACTCCAGCAGATTACAAAATAACTATACGATGACAAATTTGAAAGATAAGGAATAATATATACTAGGTTAAACATGAGTATTAATTTTTTTCTTTGTTTACTAGATAATGTATAATAATTATGATATACATGTCGTCATATTTTAATTAATTACCGCAAACACAACAAAAGCCTGAACGTTTACAATAATACGTATACGTTTACAATAACGTTTACAATGACCTTATTGAAACAATGCTTATTACATAAGCGAAAAACAATCACAACAAATATTGATATAAACATCATATACTAGCATGGCAACATAGCGCGTAACATAGCAAAAGCATGTCTGACACAGCGTGTAGCATGACAACCGTACGTCTCACGCCTTGTAACATGGCAAAAGTTCGTCTGATACAGCGTGTAGCATGACAACCGTACGTCTGACGCCGTGTAACATGGCAAAAGTTTGTCTGACACAGCGTGTAGCATGACAACCGTACGTCTGACGCCGTGTAACATGGCAACAGTACGCATGATACAGCGTAACGCGTATCATGGCAATTGCTAGTACGTCTAACCATAGAGATCCTATTATACCTTCATCCTATAATGATGATGCATGGGATACGGGGCTTAGCGACACTTGGCAGATAAAAGAGGTAGCCACATGTTATCTCAGCCTCGGTGAAGCGCGGTTAATCAATCTGTTGACAGTGTGTTTTTTCCGACAACGCGCCATTAACACCTAAAATCCTGCTAAACAGTTTTTTCGACGATTACTTGCGTGATCTAACTTGCGACCGAAGCGGGATCCAAATATAACCTATAACAAACCATAGCGCTCATCCCAACTTATATCACAACTAACTAAACTCTTATAAGGCGTAAATTAAATACAACTGCCGGGCCGGGCATGTCGGCTGCATGAACAATTAAAGTACACCGAGGGCTTCCGAGGAAGATCCGTACGTGATTCACGCTGGAACCTTAGCCTCAGCTGGAATTGTACGAAACATACGAATAAGAGTGCGCGTGTTCGTGTCCCCGATTAGACGCCATCACGCTAGATCTATAAAAAAAATCCATTAAGTTTTGATTCTACGCAGCTTTTAGCGTCGCCCCATTTTAGATACGATATAACAATGCGTGGACAGCGAGATTGAAAGCGCATACAGTGATACTCCGCGTTGCGAAGGTAACGTGTTTCGAAAAACTCACTTTTCTATAGACTGCCATTACATGATCATTATACCATGCCATTACATTATCAGCCTCGTTTACACGAGACCTCGTATTTGTGAAATACGGTATTTGCGAAATACCGAATCTGAGACAAATACGCGGCCGAGCGTTCACAACATCACACGCTGATTCGCGGCTCCAGAAATGCCGTATTTGCAAGCTGCGAGTTGCTTGTAAGGTATTAGCGTTCACACGAGGAAATGCGCGGTCCAAGAGATCCGGTATTTCTCAAGCACGGCAAATTTTTTGGGGTCTGGGAAGCCGCGTATTTACATCAAATACCGGATCTGTTTAGATACCGTATTTCTTGGACCGCGCATTTTGCCTCGTGTGAACGCTAAATACCGCATTTCATGCTACGTGTGAACGCGGCTATTGTCAAGAGTCCATAATATAATTTTATTTTTGGCTTATTTTTGTATTATGGCCTCTTGATATTATGTGGATATACGTCCCTCTAAAAGAGTTTTCGACTAAAAGATGTATGAAAGGACAATAATTATCAATGCAAGTAAACATTTTTCAACGCATTATCGTGAAAAAAGGTATGAATAATTGAACAGAAAAGGAGTTCAGAATTAAAATTATTGGAATGTAGAGGAACGGACACTATTACCAACTGCCAGGGGTGGCACCATAGATTGCTCGAAATGGGAGTGAGGGGGCTAACGGTTATTTAAAACTAGGGTGATCCACGTTTTTATGGACATAACGGTTTATAATGGCAACATAAGCATTTTTAACAGGATATTATAGCTACGTCTATAAATACTGATATATTTTAATATATAATCAGGAGTGTGTAATATTGATTTCCATATAATATCTAGATATTTATATACATACATATATATATATATATATATATATATATACAACCTGATATATAATATGTACAGATAAATCAGCCCTTCATCTTGCTGATTGTTTTCCTCCAACTAGCGCAGCGCTTCAGATGTCGAGCGACTGCGCCTTTTATAGGTCAATCTATGACAAGAACATGATATTGTTCCAGGAGAGGTGGCCTCAGTCTGATATATACTTGAGCATATTCCTTGCCACCCACCACCGGAGCTCTCACTGATCATTGTAATAACAACACTGCGATTCTCGCGAGGAAGCTAATGCTGCACCCAGTCGCCGGGGGTGGGTGGGTGATTATGGTGGGCGAGTGAGTGAGTGAGTGCGTGCGTGCGTGCGTGCGTGCGTGCGTGCGTGCGTGCGTGCGTGCGTGCGTGCGTGCGTGAATGAGTGAGCGAGCGAGCGAGCGAGTGAGTGATCGAGTGTTGCAAGGTGTTCTGTCGCTCTTCACTACTTCATAAATCCTAGTGGGTAGTACTATTAATAGCAGGCGATGTAGCTATTACTTACGCTGCTATTCCAATAACACTGATTGCGATTTTAGAAGCAAAACAAGTGGCTAATCTCGTTCATTGTAATGATTTCGGCTTTCCTATACTGTGCAATTTATTTTGTAAAACCTGCGTGTTTCCTGTTCACATTTACCGTTCCCAAAATCGTATAATTGCTAACCGTCTGTTTACACTATATAGGCTAGTATAACGTCGTAATGTCGTAATTATGTCGATATATCTTCCGATGTATCGCTGATTCTCATCATTTTTCTTTTATCCCGTGCTTAGAAACAATTAATCTAAGGCAGCAATTTGGGATAAAATGAAAACAAATCCAGTTTGCCACTCGAATGACCTAGTTGTCATCCTACGTACAGTAGTCCATGCATTGCTTTTGATCACAAGGTGATTAATTTTAGCTGTAGTAACTGTTGTAACTAGCTTTCATTCCATAGGGATCACCGGTCCGGTGATGTAAGCCAGTCACTTCGCTCACGTCCGCAATCGTAGCATACTATGGCAAGCCATTCCATTCAAAACTGAAGAAGGAATATAAGACAATACAAAGACAGACAATATAAGTCTAAATAGAACTAATAGTTTTTGAAATGAAAACAATACGTACCGGGGAGGTGAAACACCGCGAAGATAAATTACGTAATTATAGGCGTTGAAATAGTTTATTCGCATCGAATGGAACGCACGTAGTAGCACTCTAGGTAGGTGAGACAGCTGCTATAAATAGCTGAACATTGAGATCATCGCAAACATTTCGTGAAGTAGAGTGGTCTGTGCATTTACGTATAAAGCGATACGAAGAATTGTTACGAGAAAATGTTTGGTGTTCGGCGAAGATTTTGGCGAGTATCGTACATAACACGTTCGCCCAGCCACTGTGAGAAGCATATATGCTTCAACTATTGATAGGTTGCACACGAAAGCATGCTGAAGCATGAAGCACGTGGCGGCGTCATTTGAATGTAGCCGGGATACGTGGACCTCAATGTATCATGCCATTCTCACGGTTGAGTAGTAGGCTGCGAGCGTGCTAAAAGCTTTTTCCCACATGCACACATCTATTGAAAACGTTGACGCAATCTCACCGTTGACGGGCATTATAATAAATATCCTTGCTGGTAAAACTACATATGGTAATACGAATCGCGTAAATAATTGCAGTCTTGATCTGTTGTTCCTAATAGACTCTCAGTGTTAATATGGTTATTGTATATGCTTGAATCCCGCTTCTCATGCTAGCAATGGCCAAATTATTTCGGGGAAAAAAATCTCTCCATGCATCAGTACTGTCATTACTAGACCGTGTCCCTAGGTTACATTCTCCCGAGTACATACACGTGGCCAGAATCTAGCCTATACATCGGCAGTGCGTATGTACACCTTTTCAGCTGATGCTTCATACCAGTATCGATGCAATCTTGAGCACATCAAACCTTTATTTCTCTTGTGCTGTCTGGCTGAAATATAAGGCAGCCTAAGGGTAACTCTTTCTGTCGGTCTCTTATCTTTATTTATTTATTTATTTATATGTATATATATATATATATATATTTATTTATTTATTTATCAAGATTATATTATGCCGTGATAAAGGCCGTTGTACGAAGTGGAAGAAATTTAGTCCGCCTTGGATACGTGACAGAGGAAAGGCCCTGCGGCTTTTAACTAAATAGGCCTAATTGACCCCGGGAAATTGCATTTTTCTTTACTGTTTGTTCTCGATCAATCCTCTTCGGCTATTACGTGTTATTGCTCACCATGCATTAAATATAAAAACTAATTGGAGTACGTTTTTTTTATCAGATTTAATTTATTATATGCGAATAATATGTCACCTACTTTTGGGAAGGCGTTTCATACATGCAGTCCATTGACTAAAAAGTACTTTGTCAGATATATTCTGTCATTTTGGCTTCGCGCGCAGCATATAGCCTCTTGCCGAACAAACAACGCGCTACGATGCGACGTTTCCGGCTTTATTCCAGCAGTCTACTGGAAAAAACAGATACATAAATCAGTCAGTGGGTAAAGATACATAATGTAGCGAATTTTCTACGTGAAGATCTAGTTCAGTTGGTCCTAACCGTGTAGGTATAAGGTACATGATGCGTGTAGATAGCATACGAAGGAGTATACGAAGCTGGATCCATTCCATAATTCATCGTAGCTCAACCTGATATGAGCACTTAAGTCGATGCTAATAACTCAGCATCGAACCTGTCTAAAATGAATCCACAACATGGTGAAATTGGCATTAATCGAACGAGACGCATAGTCAGGCAGCTTACGGGGCGTCGTTATAGGCTCAGGGGCGAGATGGCGCTAGTCATAAGCGTAGCTCTGGTGTCAAATTGCGAAATAATCACACGCGATAGTGACTATATAGCACCTCGAAGATTTGATCTCATGAATTAAGCGGCAGGAAAGGGGATATTCCATCCCAATTTTATTTCACGCGAAATGCATGATGATTTCGTGGGATTATTCGCATGATTGAGTATATTTCGGCGCTTTATTCCCTAGAAATCGTAAGATATCTTCAAATTTAAACGTTTAAAGGGAGTTCAAATCGTGTTCACTGTAGCTACATACAGGACAGGCGTTGCATGCTGCAAGTATAGACGAACCATGTTGCCAGTAGTGTTAGCATGTCAATATAGATAGCATGTTGTCTTGTTCCTAGAAGGATGACAGTGTAGGCCTACACCTACACCATGTTGCGGCCCCTTGGATGTTGAAGGTGTAAACTTATCATGTTAATTAACGACCGATCGTACTGTACATAGACCCATGTTGAGCATAGATATGTACGTTGCCTGCTGATAATATATCCAACACGTATATATGTATGTGTCATAATATGAGCCTAGAACATCTTAGAATTATACCTATAGCATGTTGTCAGTAAAACTACGTCATGCTGTTAATAAACCTAGAACATGTTGGCAATAAATCTGTAGAATTTTGTCAGTAAACCTGGAGCGCGTTGCCAGAAATCTTAGAGCAACTTATTTGCTAGTAGATTTAGAGCATGTTGCCAGTAGACATACATCAGGTTGCCACCTTCCTTATAACATGCTGCTAGTATATCTGTGACATAACGAGCGAGTGACCTTCGTGGACAAATTTTCTCCACTAGCCGAGTCGGTCTTGCCGTGGCTTCGAGAGAACGATACACTGCGGATCTGCTGGGTGGCGTTATCCGAGTGATTTCACATCTAATCTGAAACTGCTGTCTATTCCGTAGACCACAATCGATACCTATGTGCTAGTTTTAGCTGGCAATATAGTGTTTATCACGCCCGCACGAACATATTGCGTAAGATTTCCGTGGCAGTTGGAAATGCATTTAGATGATACTGACCATGATTCTGCGCGTATTGGGGGTTTGTGCTGAAAGAACGATAACGGAATATAACAATTCTACCCGATGATTTGGCTGTTGAAATACTGTACATTAGCTATGTTAAGTTATAGATAGAGGATAAGAAAATACCACATTTTCCAGCATTCCGAGACACATTTTGCGTAGGTTTTCACAATACTAATTCGATGATGGCAACGTAATTAACACCTTTAGGGGGTTCTTTCAGCCAAAACAAAATTAAATGTTCATATTTTTATGCGTATGTAAAAAGTAGCAAACATTGCAACATAGCAAGCACATATTTTTAAGTCACATTGGTAATTTTGTACGATTAGCTAACTATATGATACCGAAAATCGCAGCAATACACTTGGAGATATTATAGAAGTTTTAAAGTTTTATTTATTACTGTACCTTTAACATTTTTCTCTATGAAAATTAAGTGCTGTGTTCAATACATTTACTTGTATTTCAGTCATGTGGAATAAATAATTGATAATAATAATAATAATAATAATAATAACATTATTATTATCATAAATAAATGTCTCGAACGTCCATTTTAGAAGCACTTACAGAGTTGCCGCAAGACAGTATCCGGTAAAGCAACTATATAGCAGGGAAGAAGCAGAATTAATTAATTGGGTGAAACGAATCGAACACAGAATAAATAGGAAAGTTATCCAGACTGAAGTGTTACGTACATGTAGCGCTAGAGCTAATAAGACAATGTAAACCACACAGACTGAATTGGAACTTTCAGAATTTTCTTCAAAATATATATTATTATATATATATATACACTATATTATTACATATAGGCCTATATTTATTACATATAATTATAATATTTCGTCAAATTTAGACGTACCCTTTCTTGTTCATATTCATTTGAAGCAACTCAGTCTCTTGTTTTCTCAGTAATGTGAATACTCACTAGTACGCCATACTTGTCTGCATTGAGAAATTCCTAGATGCCACCTCATTATATCAGTAGGCTCGAGGCCTAGTTTGCCCGGGCGGATTATTACTACTCATTTTCCTGAATAGAGATCTAGTATATCCTGATCTGCTGCCACCATTGGCAATGATCGTATCGGCTTTACGTGCAGGGCCGTAGGCTGAGCAAATTTCTAGGGGGCATCTAGTGGCGGATCCAGGATTTCAAGGAAAGGGTGAGAAACAGGTGGGGGTCCTCGCACAGAAGATTTTGAAAATGTAGATCGTAGGAGATGGTATCTGAGGCACTTTTAAGTACATGTACAGCCTTCATTCTGAATACGACAACTCTCTTTTAGTAGAACAATTTATTTTTTTAATTTTGCTCTAAAATCTAGGGGGCAGCTGCCACCCTTGCCCCCGCAGGCTACGGCCCTAACGTGTGTAACGATGTGACGTGCCGTGACTAAAGGTGTAAGCTCGCGGGTACACGCCGCCGTGTAATTAAGAACAGCTCGGACGGCCATCTAATCATTGTGATGCCTGATTAATCGTTAGGGTTCTGATATTGCTTGTCTTCTGGTCGCTACTGCTATTTTGCCAGCTGCGCGACACAGACGTAAATGATTACTTTGTCCTCTATATACCTGAGCTGCAGCTTTAGCTACAGGAAGCTTGCGTGGGTGTATCGCGTGTGCGAGAGTATCATTTTTATCGCACCTGCTAGGAGAAAAAATATAGTCACGTATACATTGTCAGGGGCGATGCAATTTACACCGCAGATCGTGTTTCGTGACGGCAAATACGTGTCTGACCTGCTGAGCGAATACATTCATCATTATTATATACACGCGAATAAATATTCGCCTCGAAATATTTGAAATTTCAGCGAAATAAACGCAATCAAGGTATACCTGAATGCGATATAAGAATCGTGCGCGCGGGGCGAGGGCACATATCACGCATCTGTTGTTCCCGCTAGTACACTTCCGCTAAATTAAACTAAATATGTCACGTCTAAATATGTCACGTTCATTGATATGTGTCATTGCGATTTACGTATGTTCACATGAAGAACACGGCAGGTGGCGTCGCGCGGCCTGTCGGTCGCACCTAAGGCAGGACGACGTGTTTATAGAATATACGCGTATTCACGCACTCATGCACGCACACACGAACGCAAGCGGGCAGACACGTGTGAATATGGAGGTTTATCATCGCGGTGTTATATACGTGACGTCATGAACAGGCTCCTAGCTGTGATCAGATCGTTGTCAACAACTAATGCAATCGCTGAACACTCGTAAAACTACTTCCTGGTCGATCAACGGAAGGAAGGCAAAAAATCAAGCGAAAAAAAGCTTCTTCTGACATTTACTTTGATGACATTCTGACGATTGAATCCTGGTTTCGTCGACCTTTTGTCAAACCATGTATTTACATTCTGACGTGACGTTCTGACTTGTGTTTTGGAAGGTGAGTTGTTTTCTCAATCTGTCACATTGCTTTCAATAGAGCATGAAATTTCCGTTGCAGATAATTGCAGGTGCGCTTGTCTAAATATTTTCCGTTAATTGTTCTCATCGCACGATATTTAAACGAAACCCTAGAGTGATATTTGCCAGTTTATTGCGACCTGCCATCAGAACCCATCATGCGCGCCGTACGCACACATTTTAAAGCACTTACTCACCGCGCTTGTGTTATTCCACAACGCCCAGTTTGCTTATATTGAAAATGAGTGTTTACCTCGTGGTGAGACTGGCGAGGCAATGTTGCCGATGATATACATACTTAGGTAAAGGGTGAAATTGTAGCATAGAAAGTGGCGACGTGGGCATATATGCAAGAAAACAATAGGGGTGGGGAGGCTGGCATCCTTTCTTTTTATTTCCGTAATGAAATTATATTGGGGAAAATTGCGGAGGCAGGAAACCGGTTTGTATATAGGCACAGGATAATGATGGTGACAGGAAATGCGAAGGGAAGTACAGGGGTGTGCTGCGGTGGATCAGGCGGCGTGAGGGAGTGTCAGATGGTGACAGGCGGCGTGAAGGAGTGTCAGATGGTGACAGGCGGCGTGAGGGAGTGTCAGATGGTGACAGGCAGAAGCTGTCGTTGGGTTTAGAGAGCAGAAACTGGATGCGCGCAATATTCCGTGGAGGTGTACTGGCAGAGTAAAGATTACGTTTACTCTAACATTATTTCCGATGTTTATCAATTAGTACTCCCCGACCAGATGCATAAATTGATGGATGGTCGGGTGGACGGACGGATGGATAGAAGACTAGATAGATAGATAGAGGACTAGATAGATAGATAGATAGATAGATAGATAG
>NW_014577086.1:756638-793619 GCF_000485595.1 Priapulus caudatus
AGAGAGAATCCATCATCCATGACATCGCATTAATCCATCCATCCATGCATCCATCCATCCATCCATCCATCCATCCATATCATTCATCCATCATCCATCGCATCATCATCCATCCATCCATCATCGGTCACCATCCATCTCATCCATCCTACCATCATCCATCCTTCCATCCATCCATCCATCCAATCCATGCCATCCATCCATCATCCATCCATCATCCATACATCCATCATACCTCGCATCCATCCATCCATCCATCCCATCCATCATCCATACCATCCACATCCATCCATCCATCCATCCATCCATCCATACCATCCATCCATCCATGGCCATGCCATCCATCCATCCATCCAGTCATCATCCATCCATCACATCCATCCATGGCCATCCATCCATCCATCCATCCATACGCATCCATCCATTACCATCCATCCATCATCCATCCATCCATCCATCCACTCCATCCATCATCCATCATGGCCATCTATTCCTATGAGTGTGTGTCGTGTAGTCGTGTCGTCGTGTGTGTGTGTCGTGTGTGTGTGTGTCGTGGTGTGTGTGTGTGTGTGTGTGTGTGTGTGTGTGTGTGTGTGTGTGTGTGTGTGTGTGTGTGTGTGTGTGTGTGTGTGTGTGTGTGTGTGTGTGTGATGATAGGTGCTCTGCTATAACATGACCTAGGTGACGATAAGCTGGAATCCGAGCTTACTCGCGTCATGGTGCTGCTGCTACTTAAAAATAATGACAAAGATGGCGTTATCATATAAAGAGCTCCTAAACTGTTTATAAACGTTTTAAGTAAAACTCTTTCAGCATAATTTATGCGTTCTTGATCATATCCATACGGCAGACCTCGGTCGATTCCGTGCCTAGCCAGTTTAATCGATCTTGCGCATTCCGATCGTAACTCCCAGCATTCCGATATTCATTTGACTTTTTACGCGACAGGCGTGGCATCCGATATTGACAGACACAGAGGCTAATATCCCTTACAGTATGGTGGCGAAGTTAGCTCGCCATAGATGAGGTGCCGAATATTATTTCCACGATGAATTCCTTAATTTTTACATAAGACCAATCTAACCGTTTGCGCTTTCTAGCCGTCTATAAAGAAACTAATATTAACAATGCAAAATAATTCACTCTGAAACACTGTCGTATCACAAAAAAACAAAAACTGTTTTTATAACGCAAAGTAGTGTAACAACTGGCGAAATGCTGATCATGAATGCCACCTAAAAAGCGTTATATCTTTATCGTAAATTAACATGAGAATCTTGCGGCACCTATATACGTACCAAGAACAAATTGTTCTGGCAATCAAAAATACTAAAGTAGGAATTTACAGTAATAGTTTCTTATACGTAATTGAGCCAATCACAAGCAAAGTAATGAAAGAGAATTCGTCAGCGGTTTGACTAACGGTATAAACTGTGCTATTCAGAACGAGGTGTGGAAATTCAATCTAGCTGTAGCAAACATGGCGAAAGGTGGGCTATGATATTTGACAATCGCTATAATGCCACCTGATGGCACAAAAGCACAAACAATGCAATTTCAGTCGTTATTAACGTGATATAGGGGTCAGTGAATATAATTGTGCACTGCGCGTTTAGACACTAGTATAATCATCATTATGTTCATGGTACTGTATTAATGGATAACGTGTATGTATAATAATTGCGAGACACCTACAGTAATACCTTTCCCTCGTTATTAAATGGCGAGGTCATCTACCTAATGTCTGATGGCGGTACAGTCCACAGTCTAAACCTATGCATTATTACATACGACTCTCTCTATTAACGACTAGTAAAACATATTGTAATGAACCTAAAATTGATATTTATACCTTTACCTTAGTAGGAATTTCGGCCAAAATCACGAGAGTAAAAAATCGCAATCCCCAAAATATTTTTGCAACTGGGCGGTCCGTAAATATCTCAGAAATTGTGAATGTACCACCAAAATAAAGGTTTAATCGGGAGCGTGAAATAAGACACAATAGGGCAGAGATGATATGGGCTTTATTGCAATTTTGTGTCGGCAATAAAGATCTCTGTCATCACATCATCACTCCTCGTCACCGATAGATGGCGCGCCGCTACCTGATATCGGAGGCGGCGAATGTATTACCATAGAAGTGAAGAGAGTTCTCTCTTCACTTCTATGTGTTTTACGTTAATTTGCTAATGGATGGATATGTGGCGACCTGTGAGTGTCTCAAGGCACTAATTCAAAAAGACATGCCTAACATGCATAACTGTTTATATACTGATGAAAATGTTAGGGTCAAGATTTCCGTCATGCAGATAGTAGTTATAGGGCTGCATGGCTTCGAGTACAGTTCACACCAATATATATATGCCAGAATACTCTATATGCATGTGTGAATTCTAATAGTCACCCATAGTCAGGTATTGTTGAGATAATGTCATCAAACCCACTTGTTAATATAAGAAATTCTGAAATTATTAGTTTAACACATGAGTCTACATTAACATAATAGCAAGCATGCTATAAATAAAATTAAAATGTTAGAATATACAAGTATATATTATATAGAGCCTACAATAAATACTCGAGTAAACTGTTCGCTACGATGCGAATAAACTGTCCGTAATTTTATAGCAAAACATAATGGAATATCGTACAATGGTCTGACGAATGGCCAGAATTTTACTTAGAGACATATTATACATTATCTTTATTAGTTCCTAAATTATTATCTTTTGTATTATCATCATCATTATTATTATTATTATTATTATTATTATTATTATTATTATTATTATCTACATTGTGTTCGAAATGGTTACTGAAAACGACACACACGCAAAGTAGATAAGAGCACGTTTAGCATTATATGTGTATGGGCTAGGGTTATTAGTAAGGCGGATAAGCACACGGATTGTGCACTTTTGGAGTTTTGGTTAGAATTATGACTGCACACGTGTACTACATGAAGTCACCAAGATTTTCTGATATAACGGAAATTTAACAGCGCCACCTGGTGGCGTACAGCTTTTCATGACGATTTAACAGGTATTGCGGTCCTACCACTCTTCGGGTTTTGACTTAAGATTTGATTTAATTAATTATCCAAAAAAAAAAAAAAATCAAATTTAGTTAGAAATACCTCAAATGATTTAATTTGCGTGTATCTATAATAAGACTATAGCAGTAATTTATTGAGTGTTATATTTACTGTTTCCTCCGTATTTTTGAGTGTGCGTGTGGATGTGCGTGTGTGTATGCGTGTATGCATTTGTAGCATATGCGTGTGGGTTGGTGGAAGAGGCAGTATAGAAGAAAAGAAGAGATATCTTTTTCTAGCGCAGAGTAACCAGGGCCGTAGGCTGAGCAAATTCCTAGTGGGGGAGGGGCAAATTTCACGACTCAACTGTGTAATGATGAGCGCCGACCGCAGCTCTTGATCGACGCCCATAGTGTTGTAGAGGGGGGGGGGGTCTGAGACAAGGCTTTCACGGATAAGTGACCAAAAAATCACGTTAGGGTTATTTACGATTATTAGATAAGCTTATTTTTTACTTGTGCTCCAAAATCTAGGGGGCAGCTCCCCCCCCCCCCGAAGCTACGGCCCTGGTCATAGTGTTGTAGAGGGGGGGGGGGTCTGAGACAAGGCTTTCACGGATAAGTGACCAAAAAATCACGTTAGGGTTATTTACGATTATTAGATAAGCTTATTTTTTAATTGTGCTCCAAAAGCAGCTGCCCCCCCCCAGAGGCTACGGCCCTGGTAACAGTTTGGATAATGAATCTAGCTAGGTAATGCACAACGCATATCAATTTTCATGTTCAAATACATGCTGCATTGTAATTCCAAAATACTAGCCTAGCTAGACGTTACTAGCCGATAAGAGCTAGCAGTAAACTTTAATTGAAAGCAATTACCACCTTTGACCAGAATTCGGGAAAGGCGAACGTGTACGTAGGGCATGTTCGTCTTCAACAGAGACTCTCAGATCTTCCGCTTTATCTCTCGCCCTTTCTCTCTCCCTCTCTCTCTCGCCCTTTCTCTCTCCCTCTCCCGCTTCTCTCCCCTATCTCTCTCGCTCTTTCTATTTCTCTTTCTCATTCTCTTCCACTCGCTTCCCCCTCTCTCTCTTACTTCTCTCTCTCTCTCTCTCTCTCTCTCTCTCTTTCTCTATTTCTCTCTCTCTCTCTCGCTCTTGCTCTCGCTCTCTCTCACTCTCTGCCTTATCTTTCTCCAAATCTCTATATCTCTTCCTACCTCCCTTTCTCTGCCGATAGTCTTTCTTGCTGGTGGTCTCTCTCCTTTCCACACACACATGCACGACGCACGCACGAACACACGCGCACACACACACACACACACACACACAGACAGACACACACACACACACACACTCGCCTCTTTCGCTTTCTCTCTGCATGTGCTCCTCATATAACTCCTAGCTTTCTCCATCTTGTATCTAACTTTCCACAGCTATAATTTGTTTCTCATTCCTTTGTTAGAGTGTGGCCACAATTGTCATGGCCAGTCCCATATAACCTTACATTATAGATTACATGGAGTCCCTAAATTTGCAGAGGCAAAATCGAGTTCGATCGAAGAGGTCGTTTCGTGGTCACGCACTGACAGATGCCGTCAAGACGCATTCACGAGCCGTGTTTACATTTATTCAGACTGTATATTTTAATAGGGTCCAGGCCTCCAAAATCAAATTGGTAATCATAATAAATTTCTGCTACGTCTAACTAGATGGACAAAAAACATTGCACAAACAATCCGAAGATTCGTAGCACATCATCTCTGTGAAAGGTTGAGAAATTTATCTCGATTCTGATCAGAGTAGAGAAACTACGTCAATTTTCTAAAAACAAGTCGCTAATTGAGGGGGGGATAAGGGGGGTACTGTTCACAGTTCACAGTGAAAATAAACTGCTTTTCACATTTCACAGTGAAAATAATGCTCTTTTCACAGATCACGGGAATAATCCAGTTTACAGCTAAAATTTCAGACACATAAGATAAGGTCCTAGAAGTACTTAAACGAGGAAAGAGGTTTACGAAGAGTCAAGAAGATTCAAGAAGATTCAAGAAGATTCAAGAAGATTCAAGAAGATTCACGAGGAAAGAGACCTCTTATTCACAGTTCACAGACAAAATACATTGCAATTCACAGTTCACGAGGTATAAAAACGGCCGATCACGTTTCACGAAAATACCCTTACCCACCCTCCTAATTGGCTTGTTAGGAAAGGCTAGAAAAGAAGGAATAACATACCGGTACAGTTGTTCGATCATCTGCACGGATAGTATTGCTTTTCTTTTAGGTGTAAGATCTAGTGACGAGTTCTCATGAAATCACAACGAAAACATTACAAAACAACTCAACAGAATTTTTTAGCCCGTATGTAGCATCCCTCATCCCACACCTGTATTCATTACTTACACATACTACACTGCATTGCCTACTGCATCACTTACTACGATACCTACCTCTATTATATCTGTCGTTGCTTATAGACATCTGACTCATTTAATTCAATTGCGTGTACATGATTTAAGCCTGAACAAACAGCAATTCAAATGCGGAGCAACGTATATTGTCTGCGCATTTTCATCACACCATGCCTGAAATGGGAACGTTGTATTCTCAGCACGAATTTCTGAACTTTTCCATTGCACGCAATGTCACGGAGACTAACACCTAGTCGTCTGGGTGATCCAACGTGAATCAACTGCCTACACATCGACAACGATTCAATCTAGTGCTAAATCGGGCGTGCATATGTTAAAGCTATAAGCTGTCGCCTGGCAAGATTTTTGACACTCGAAACAAGTTCAATCAAGCAAATAATTGAGAACGAGTGAATATATTACTATTTCTGAAAAAAAACACCAACTAAATAAAGTGCGTGCATAGAGCTGGCCTAGTTCTGTGATGATAACATGTTCTTACAACAACGTTACAGTGCGTAAACGTGCAATAGAAAATAATTCCATGCATCTGTAAATCGGCAGTTCTTTCATAAATCGTCCGTATTGACGAATATGTTCTGTAACGCGGCACGGCGGACATTTCGAGCTTCGCATGTTTACCGTTTTCGCTCATGCATGCAGGTGACTGTGCTCTCGATCATCACCTGTGCACAAACGGCACCTGCCTACCGCCGACCTCAATCTGCAACCACAAGGAAGATTGCCCTGACGGTACAGATGAAAACGAGTGCGGTAAGTAGTATGCGAAATTTGTTAAATTTGCAGTCTTTATTTCTATACCGGAATGAATAAATGCCAGTGCTATCAACGCAAATAACACTTATTTCGCGAACAATAGAACTCTGTAACTATACGATGTCGAATCTGTCTCTCCAAGACATGTGCCGTTGGCTCGCTTGTACCTATGTACTTTCGGACCATTCCAATAGTGAGTGAATGTACAGTGACACCGACTACATATACGCTCTAAACTGCCAGTCTGGCCAGCAGACAAAGACATGTAAATCGGAATCACAAATTCACCAATAGCGAGGACTTGCAAGTACCGACTAAGTACACGTGCTGTCGGCGAAAAAGGGTGCACGTTACGTCTACTAGAAATATACTACCTGTCTGGTTCTCTGTCTATACGACCATTATCATTCACCGCAAATCATGCATTAAGAATGAGGCTACATAAATGCCGCGCGAAAAGCGAAATGCCCCACTTCCTTGGCTATGAGTTCTCTCAGCGATTTCATGGGGGAAATAATTTCTTTGTCATTGGAAAGTTCGCCTAATTACACTCCGTGTTCGTTTTAGTGCATGCTTTCCATCCCGTGCGTTATTTATATGTTCCATCCATGTGTCTTCTAGTTTAGTATTTTTCCATGTGTAGTATCGCGTGTATGTTCCACTGGGCATATTATCTATTCAATGCATGCCTTGTTTCTTGGATATTTTAACCCTACTATGTGCTAATATGCGCGCGTTTCACTAGATATATGTAGTTGGTTTGCTTGTTTCGTCCGGTCATGATCGGTGCCACTCACATGTGTATGTTGTATATTGGTATTTGTGCAGTCCCATGTTTCACTTCGCCTTATATGTTTTGCCCTACGTATGTCGTAATTTAGCGTTTGATCCGGTGTACAGTCCTTGCTGGATTTATTTTTCGTATATTTCATTACGTCCATGTTCTACCCTAAGAATGTTTCACCCGTCGTGTACGTTTCATCACTGTATGTTCCATACACTACAGGCTATACGCCGTGTATCCACCATCTCGTGTGTATCACTTCCTCGAGTGTTATCACCTCTCGGTGATTATTCCGGTGATCATTTCACTCGGCGTGTCTTCCACTCTGTATATGTCCCATGCACCTCATGTATGTTCTACGTCGGGTATCTTACACCACGTTAGTGCTTCAACGCGGCCCTCCCTGCGAATGTTCCATCGATGGTGACTATTATATTTTAGTACAATAATAAAATGGGACGATGTAATATGGTCAGATCACTAGTTTGCGTGTTTTTTCCCCGGTAGCTGTTATAGCTACAGCTAATATACGCCGGCCACCCGTTCCGAAGTAAAGGGGCTGATCCCCGATAGAATCTGTCGGGAGGGTTATATTCTGGGACATTGCGGGTCCTCACCCCCACACACCGCCGGAAAAGTTACCATCCCTACTCCAACCCCCGTAGAGGACAGTAGCTCCTATGTGCTGCATGCCAGCGTAGAATACTCGGACTCATTTCGGCGTTCTAATCAACTCGCCGTCTTCGACGTGTTTCGCTTGTGCTTGTCTACTACTGCATCATGTTTATCAAGAGTGGATAATAGAGATCTCTATTATCCACTCTTGATGTTTATGCATCACGCCATAGTCGGTTATTGGTGTTGGAAGAACGAATCTTGAAGCGCGATCCGTAGAAAGAGACGCGCGAGACAGAGTAAATCCGTTGATAAACGCGGATCTGCGTTGATAGACCGGGAGATCGAAGCAAACGTTGGTATAAGATTGAGACAGATTATTCATCAGCCGTTCCCGGCGACACCTGCCGGCGTAATATGCTGTAAACTTCGGAGTTGTCTTACGCACGCCACGCATACAATGAACAATAGGGAGAACAAAGACAATTAATAAATAAATAAAAAAATAAAAAATAAAAAAAAATTAGTAAAAATAATTATTTAATTAATATTAATTAAATCATATCATCACTGTAAACCGCGCACAAACCCGCGACTCACACCGGCAGGGCGAGCGCGCGCGTAACTGGGGTTTTCCTCATTTTTTTGTTGAGGTTTCGAAGGGTTTTATTGACTTTGTTTATTTTATATTCTCCCTCCCGCTTTGTCGTATATATATATATATATATATATATATATCAGGGGTTAATAATAGAATTTTTTCCAAATTTGACAAATTTGTTATTATTAACCCCTGATATATATATATATATATATATAAGGTGGGATAATAAAGGTAGATGAAGGGTAATTAGGAAGTGATGGAGGCAGTAGAGAATCGGAAATGCTGGCATAGTAAAGGAATCGAGAGAGTAAATGAGTAAATAATAAAGGGGCGGCGGTAGACGAGGGAGGGAAGTAAATGCGGTGAAGGCAGAGGAGGGATCGACGGCTGCTCATAATAATAACCATGATGGACGATATCTCCCAATGGACGCATGCGCAAACTCTGCTACGTGGAATATCGAAACTAAACGCCTTTCCGATGATCAGCCAAATATGCACATACGCATAATGAAATATTAACACTAGATCGCATCTGTTACGTGGTCGTGAAGCGAGTTTCAACCTATAGTTTTCTAATATGTTACAAACGCCGTTGTTTTGGGATGAGAGTGGATGTTAATTCTTTGCATTAACACACTAATCGCATTAGATCTCTTGTTTTTACCATACACCTACACGGACGTCTCTTCTGTATAAGCTGATCAAATTAAACATTGATGACTCGCTTTTGAAGCCAGCACACATGTTAATCAAACGCGACAGTTCATTACACTATGAAGTGTAATTTATGTTAAGTCTGTATATATATATATATATATATGTTGTGTGTGTGTGCTGTGTGTGGTGTGTGTGGTGTGTTTGTGTGTTTGTGTGAGTGTGTGTGTGTGTGTGTGTGTGTGATGTGTGTGAGTGTATGTGTGTGTGTGTGTGTGTGTGTTGTGTGTGTGTGTGCGCGTGCGTGGCGTGTGTGTGTGTGCGTGTGTGTGTGTGTGTTGTGGTGTGTGTGTGTGGTGTGTGTGTGTGCGTGGCGTGTGTGTGTGGTGTGTGGCGCGCCTGTTGTGTGCATGTGCGTGTGCGTGTGCGTGTGGGCGTGTGCGTGCGTGCGTGGTGGGTGCGGCGTGCGTGCGTGTGGTGTATGGTTTTGTGTGCGCGTGCGTGTCTGTGTGTGTGCTTGTGTGTTTGGCGTGCGTGCGTGCGTGCGTGTCGTGCGCGGTGCGCGTGTGCTTGCGTGGCGTGTCGTGCGGTGCGTGCGTGCGTGGCGTGGCGTGTGTGTGTGGTTGTGTGTGTGGTGCGTGTGTGAGTGCGCAGCGTGTGTGTGTGTGTGTGTGCGTGTGCGTGCGTGTGCGTGTGCGTGTGCGTGTGCGTGTGCGCGTGTGCGGCGTGCGTGCGTGCGTGGGCGTGCGTGTGTGTGTGGGTATCGCGTGCGTGTCTGTGTGTGCGTGTGCTTGCGTGTGTTGCGTGCGTGCGTGCGTGCGTGCGTGTGTGTGGTGTGTGTGTGTGTGTGTGTTGCGTGCTGTGTGGTGGGTGTGCGCGTGCGTGTGGTGTGTGTGTGGTGTGTGTGTGTGTGTGTGTGTGTGGTGTTGTGTTGCTGTAATGTGGGCTTTGGTGTGTGTGCGTGCCCGTGCTGTCAGTGGGGGGGGGGGGGGGGGGGGGGGTGGTGCGTGTGCTTGCGTGCGTGCGCGTGTTGTGTGCGTGTGTGTTTTTATGCGGCGTACATATCGACGAGCGAGATTTACCGAGCACAATAAAAGACAGTAGATGTAGAGCTAAAGGAAGAGCATGTAATATGCTGTAATATATAAATGTTCTTCTGCTTTGTTGTCCAGCGTAATCGTGAAACAACAGTTTTTCCTGGCTATCAATGCATAAGGGTGGAGGTAGGGGTCTAAGACTCCGCAATCTGCTCTTACATGCGCAGCTTCTGTAAGTGATAAACCGCGCTACTAGCAAGCTGTAGTGTCCATGGCCAGGTTTTTGTTAGTCGTTTCCTAGAAGCGCGTGCTCTCCATTATCTCCTGCCCACGGCTAAGCTTTTCTATGAGCATGAACGGGCGGGATAATATAGCGAAACAACTTGAGCGTTTTTCATTGTTGTTGTGCGCTAATATTTTGATTGAATATGAGTCCGGATTTCTATCCCGTATCGCTTTCCTTACACGTGCTGCGATTGATCGTCCAGCACTTAATTACACGTCAAAATCCGCTTGCTACCTCTAACGTCTCGTCATTACGTCTGCAACCCTGCCCAACAGAACCCAATGTCTCATGTGTGTGCTGTGTGGTGGTGTGTGTGTGGTGTGTGTGATGTGTAGTGCGTGTGGCGTGTGCGTGTGCGGTGCGTGTGGCGTTGCGTGTGAGTGGCGTGCTGCATGAGTGTGCGTGCATGCATGTGTGTGTGGTGTGCGTGTGGTGTGTGTGTGTGGTGTGTGTGTGTGTGTGTGTGTGTGGTGTGCGCGCGCGTGTGCGTGTGCGTGTGCGTGTGCGTGTGCGTGTGCGTGTGCGTGTGCGTGTGCGTGTGCGTGTGCGTGTGCGTGTGCGTGTGCGTGCGTGTGCGCTCATGCATGAGTGCGTGCATGTGTGCGCGCGCGTGTGTGTATACTTAGGTGAGCGTGAATATGCGCGTGTGTGTACATGGGGGTGGAAGGGTGGGTGAAATAGAGTGTGTAACTATATAGTAGCCCTGCGTTCAGCCATAATAAACTCAGCAGTCATTCGATTTTAATAGGCCTGCGCCACAAATTGCGGCCCCGTTTTGCTTACTCGCACCCTACTCGTATTTTACAAACATTCGCTAAAAAATGCAATCTCACAGCAGCACCATCTGTCATTGCCGCCAACAACCGTGCAGTGGGCTGCTGCTGAAACCTAATGAATGCTGTCACCGATAGTGAAGAGTAGTCGGTTTCCCAAATTCGCACGCGAGTCTCGTAAACCTCGTTAATTAACGGTGATTGACTAGAAATTAATAGCCTCGTCCCCGCGGTTCCTCTAACCGAGTAAGGAACTCAACCGGGACGCTCACTGTGAATGTGTGCGTGTGCGTGTGCGCGTGCGCGTGCGTTCGTATGTGTTCGTTTGTGTGTGTATGTGTGTGTGTGTGTGTGTGTGTGTGTGTGTGTGTGTGTGCGCGCGCGTGTGTGTGTATGTATGTGTGTGTGTGGGTGGGTGGGTGCATGCGCGCGTGCCTGTGTGACTGTGCACCCTGTGACGAAACGATGAACATTTTAGTCAAATATTTCCGTATAAAGCGTGCAAATGTTCACAGGGTGGGTGGTATACTGTGGCGGTCGTATAGTGTCGTAATGTGGGGTGTCAATGTAACAAAGCATCGCCGAGAAGTCGACGGCGGTCGAGAGAGACTGAACAATGTGTCACGTGACTGGGATGGGTTCTGTGTCATGTGTTCTGAGTTTGTCTGTGTGTTATAGAGATTGAGGCAAGGTATATGTCAGAGCGACTGCATGAAAGGTAGAGTGGCGGTTGCAGTAGGGGTTGCAGCTATAGCTTTGCATGAGAAAAAGTTTCTCGCCGGGGTCGTGCGTAGGGCAGGCACGGCGTAGCACGCCGCGAGGTTTGTTTTCGATACGCGATTGGTTTCGCCTATGCGCAACTGCAGAGACTCCAACTCTCCCGTTTTGGGGCCATTTTCCAAGAATCTCCCGTTCTCCCGCTTAAGCTCCATTTTCTGTCGCTTTAGTTTTGTTTTCTCCCGTCCAAATAAAAAAAGTGTAATATCTATTTTAAAAAAGTAATAATTTGATCGCAAGTCGATCGCCGAAAACCGCTACACTAGCTGAGATGTGGGCGGTTTTATACGCGTTGTACCGTAGGACCACCGTACCGTAAAAAAGCACCACGCACAGATGAGATCTGACGCATTTCTACACAATTGGCCACAGGCTATGTGAAATAATTGCGACGGCAGGACCATGGTCCGGCCGGCGGATTATAACAGCAGAATGAAAAATACGATAACTAATAATAAAAATGTCATGGTTGCTGCGATTTCCCGAAGGCAAAGAAATAATATCAAAAAGCGAAATGCATCGTGTGTGTGTGTGTGTGTGTGTGTGTGTGTGTGTGTGTGTGTGTGTGTGTGTGTGTGTGTGTGTGTGCGTGCGTGCGTGCGTGCGTGCGCGCGGCGCGTGAATGTATGAAAAGGCGACACGTATACTCGCCGTCCTCTCCTGCGAGCGGCGGGTGTATAGATTAACGTTCGCACTGCATAGTGGGAGACCGCAGCTTTGGACGTGTGATGGATAGGTCAGCACTGACGCACGGTCGGCCATCCGGATGTCACGTCCGCGTTATATTACAGCTTGCGGCGACTACTAGCTGATTACATTTTGCAGTCTCCTTCCTCCCACTCCGTCATATAGACGCGCGTGAGTGCTCGCGGCAACATGCGCCCCCCGCGGCGAAGCCAGGAGCAGCAACCTCCTCCGTGGCGACCTCCGCCTCCGTCTCGATCGTCTGCTCTCTCCTATAAGCTTGTTGCGTCCGAGTTGTTGCGCTTGTGCCGCAGCTAGCACAGAGCGCCGAGCGTCGCGCCGCAAATAGCACGGGGAGTATCCAGTGTCATAACAATCGACGTCTGAGGCCGGCTCCGACAACAAACAGCGTTGACACGTACGCGAACAGCGCTTCTTATGATAACTCGCTGAGGTGAGGTGACGCCGCACCGGTCATCGTCGAACGCACAGCCACTCGTCCCCGCTTATCTCCACGCTCTTCCGCTGCAAGCAACCGCAGCACTATATTTGCCATTGCCGCAGTAGGTTAATACGTCAGAACGCGACACCATGCATACCAGCCGTACATACACTAAACACGTGCGAATTATTGCCAGCTCGAAGACCGTGTATGGTGCGCGAACTGCTTCGTCACCTTGCGCAGTGAGTGACAGTAATTTGTCGCAGCGCGGGAAGCGTTGGTTATATGTAGCGGTTAACGGTGAAAACGCCTATACTCTAATGGGAATTACCGCTGCTTAGGTGCGATAAAAAAAACCTTCGTTGTCGGTTGTAGAAAAGAATCCGCTGCATTAGCGGCTTTGTGATCCAGCACGAGTGTTGCTTTAGATACGCGATGGTCATTTCAGAGATAAGCTCGTGGTATAGTACAGTACACTGGCTCTAATATTCATCGAGAAGAGGGTCATCAATACTGGTGAGGAGGTAACGCTCTCCCTATCTATCTGTTTGTCTGTCGGTCTGTTTATACGTGTGCCCACCTGTCAGTCTGTACCTCTGTCCGGCTGTAAGTTTGTCTCTCTCTCTGTGCTCCCTCCATCTGTCTGTCTGTCTGTGTGTCTGTCTGTCTCTCTGCATGCCTGCCTGTGTGTCTGTCTGTCTGTCTGTCCGTTCATTCGTCCGTTCGTCCGTTTGTCTGTCTGTCTATCTGTATGTACGTTTGTCTGTCTGCCTGTCTATCTATATGTACGCCTGTCTATCTGTCTGTGTAGCTGGCTGCCTGCCTGCCTGCTATTCTGCTTGTCTGTCGCTGATAGAGTGTTCATGCATTCGTTTTCAACCTAGCTAGTCAACCGCGTTTCGTGTAATCGGAGGACTTTGACTGTAAACGTTTACGGCTGCCACGTTCCACGTCCACGTCGTGTTCTCGCAGAATTCGGCTGGCACTTGCGCAACCGCTTTTCAGGCTTCCTCTTGCATTCTTGTCAAATATTCTCTCCTGTATTTTCTGATGCCGTGGTTTAGCCCGCGCGTGATAACCAAGCGTATTCAAGTAAGCGTATAAGCGTTGGCAGGCGGTCAAAGATAATATCGGGAGTGAATAACGACAGATATTGATTACAGGCAGATACGTCATTATTCGCCCCTGATAATGTCAGGAGTGAATAATAATAGAGTCAGGAGTGAATAATAATAGATCTATCATTATTCACTCCTGATAATATTAGGCCGTTCGACGTTCGCCTACGCGGCAACCGTCATGGCGGCGGTCACCTTGTACGAGCAGCAGCAGCAGTAACAGCGGTCCGTGTTGCTCATCTCGCTCCGTGTTATGCTTGAACGACGCGGTGGGCGCCGCGAGTAAAGTGTTTAAGTGTGCCGGAATAGCGATTTGCGGCGCGGCACACGCCTGCACGCATGGCGGCCCCATGCCGCCCGCTTGCGTAAGCCGCATCTCAGCTGACAGATGCAACATATATCTCATTGTGCGTAGCAGCAGCGCGGCGCGCGTCGAGAGAAGGAGGAGGAAGAGGAGGAGGAGGATGGGGAAGAAGAGGCTGCGCGTGGTTTCGGTTTTCACGCAGCGGCTGATGTATATTAGCGCTGTTTTTCGATCGTGGGTGTGTATGTACATCGATCACTCGCTCTAGCCGGTTTCAGGCTGGCAATAGTTTGTGACCTTGCGTTGGTGTGTGGTGATGTGGGTGGGCGGGCGCATGCGTGTGTGTGTATGTATGAGCATGTACGTCCGTGTGGCTGTGCGCGTGCGTGTGGCTGTGCGCGTACGTGTGGCTGTGCGCGTGCGTGTGTCTGTGCGCGTACGTGTGGCTGTGCGCGCGTGTGTGTGCGTGCGCGCGTGTGTGTAGGTTGATGGAATTGGGGAGGGGGGTCTACATTGTGGAATCGCAACGGTCCGCAGTACACATGGCATCGCTCACCCAGCGCACGCCTAAACCTTCATTTTTTAAAACGTCGTTAGTTGCTAACAAATGCCAAAAGCATATATAGATGTATATATTACAGCCCGTCTGTTACCGGTGCACAGATGACGTCTACATACACCCACGCTGCGTACGGGGAAGGCAATTAGTGAAATCCACTGCGGCAGGAACGCGCTGTTAGAACGATGCTAATGTTAGGAACAACTTCCCTATCATTATGATACGAGAATAGCACTAACGTTGTCAGGAAGATATAAGAAATTGTAGCATTTTAGTAATTAAGTAAAATCTAATTAAGTAGATAATCAATTAAAGAGTTAAATAAGTAAATAATATGTAATAAGTTATCTTAAGTAATTGAACGTGAAATATGTGCTTGTTGTTATAATGTCGCTAATTGGGTGGACAACGATTGATGTCCGTGCTGAATGTGCGTGGAGGCCCCCGCATTCCTGGGATTATGAATATCCGTGCTCTAAGTCTACTATAATTATGTGGGATCATTATTTCTATACTTAGAGTTATCCGCGCAGGTTTCCCGCGAGTGACTTGTGATGTTATTACAATAACGGACGCGCTCTTCACATGCACCTGTTTGAGGGAAAAGACCCGACGCATGACAATCATGGTTGACTCGTTTCCAAACAAAATTAAACAATACACTGCCGGGCATTTTTTGTAATTTGTTCCAATCCAAAAAACTGATATACCCATATGGTTATTTCGTTTCTTTCATTAACGTCTTCAAGACATATTTCAACGATATACGTGCGTTTCAATTATTTAATTATCGGATTATCATCCACCCCGAGCGTTAGTGAGGCGTGTGACAGTGAATGTTTAGTCTCTATTGAATTATAAATACGTATATCATGGATGTTGTAGGATGGTTTGCACCTACGATTCCTTATCAGGTCGATGGAATGAAAATATCAGAATTGATAGATAAAGAGTGCGATTGATGTTTGCATACTGACATTTATTCTAATAATAACAAAAATTGTAAACCCGTTTTGTGAGAGAGAGAGAGAGAGGGGGGAGTAAATCTGTGCGCGTGTGTGTAATAGAGAGAGAGAGTGTGTGTATTTGCGTTTATTTGTGTGCTTGTGTGTGTGCTTGCGTGAGTTTGCGTGTTCGCATGTGTGTGGAGAGATGCGTGCACGGGCGTGTTTGTGAGAAAGGAAGAGAGAGAGAGAGAGAGAGAGAGAGGGGGGGGGGGAGAGAGAGATGAGAGAAAGCAAGGCAAAGAGAACGCACAAAAATATCACTGAAGGGAAAATAAATCGTTATAGTAAGTCGTACGCACCCATGTGTTGTGATGTTGTGATCGTACATGTGATCGACTGCTTCGTCGACAGTTCATATATTGCTGTTGGTCACGTCTTGTATTCGTGTCGAATTTTGAAACAGTGCTGTAGCGAGAAACACCCTACGTGGTCCCATCTATCAATCGCTATAATTGCATTGCTAGGGAGAGCCTAATTACAGTTACTTGGCAACACGCATTTTTTATTGTTGTGCTCCCTTGCCGTTCGCCGCAGGCACAGTATAATTGATTGCGAGGACAGTAAACACTTATCCGAGCAGGCCGACGCACGTATCTGCTCTCATGATATTAGAAATATAATGAAAAAGGTTGTAAAAGCTAGGATCCGCTTTTATTCGCGGCACACACTTGGTATAGAAGCGTGACTAACGCAACGGAAAAAAACGTGCATCCTAAAAGCTCGGGAGATTCTACGCGTAAATTGCGGATCCATTATGCGAGTTTTAAAGAAAAACTTGCCGTTGCAATCATCGTAAGCCCACGAAAGGATATTTCAGGTACGCTAACCCGGGATGTGCTTAACGTTAACGTGCGCTACCAGGGGGCGTCCGGCGCGTCGCACCGGTTGGACAAAGGTCAACGGACAAGGCCAAAGTGCACGAAATACATCAACCAGAAATTAGTACCTATTACGTTTACGTTACGCATACCTATTATTATACTTATTATTATACGCATACTATATTATCCTCCTATTATGTTTTCTAACATGTATTATTTTAGTAAATGAGTGACTCTTAACACGTGTACCAATGTGTACATGAATTAAAGAATTTAGATAGATTACACGAATTAATTACATCTTACTTGAATTAGTCTTTATCTCTTAGTCTTAGTCTTTTATCTCTTATTTATGTACTTCTGATGCGGTTCAGTCTGTGTATATGTGTTTGCGCGCGTTCTAAACCTTTTCGTCACGACGCCAACGTAATGTGGAATAGGGTTAGGGTAATCTAGTAAAGCGGCTGATCAATATTCGTACGATCTGGGAAAGAAATCTTTGGCAATTTGGAAAGAAAAAAAAAAAAATGATAGATCAACCTAACTCAATCCTGTCTATCTTCCCTCTGTCTCACCCCTATGTATCGTCACTTATGTATCTATCACTCGCATTTTCCGTTTCTCCTTCCCCTCCTACTCCCCCTCTCTCTTTCATACACGTCATTTCTTTCTTGCTCTATCTCGCCCTCCCGCTCTCGTTCTATTTCCTTCTCACGTTTCTTTCTCCATCTCTCGCTTGCGCCGTCTCTCTTTCACTATCTATATATATATAGTTTTATTTATTTATATTTTTATATATGTCGTATGCCATATATACCCTGTATGAGCATTTCCCTGTATTTCCTATCGACGACGATCGAAGCTGGGGCATGGGGGAGGTTAATGGCAGAGGGGAGGTCTGTGTGTGTCCGTGCATCGCTGACATGTACTTCCCGCTGGCGCACTTTATCTATGTTGTTTCTGCGTAGTGAACCATTCAGAACCAGCGGAAGGTAAATAAAGGCAAGGTGTGTCATATCTCAAATCCAGAGAGAGAGAACGAATTATCGAGACATTGGGGAGGGGTGGGCAAGGGAGGAATAAACGAAAGGAAGAATAAAAGAAAGCGGAGAGGGGCTCGGGAAATAAATAAATAAAGATAGATAGATAGATAGATAGATAGATAGATAGATAGATAGATAGATAGATAGATATATAGATAGATAAATAGATAGATAGATAGATAGATAGATAGATAGATAGATAGATAGATAGATAGATAGATAGATAAATAGATAGATAGATAGATAGATGGACAGACAGACAGATAGATAGATAGATAGATAGATAGATAGATAGATAGATAGATAGATAGATAGATAGATAGATAGATAGATAGATAAATAGATAGATATATATATACAAATCGATAACGAGAGATGTAGGGAGTAAGATGTGAGATTGGTAGAGATGAGAGATCCTGACAGATTGGGGGGATGCTACGATGAAAGTTGCTATATATTTATGCTGTAGTTGCTATATATTTAGAATATTATATTGGGAGAGAGGGGGCAAGAGAGAGGAGACAGGGGGAGAAAGAGGGTGACAGAGAGAAAGAAAAAGAGCGAGTGCAAAGAGTTGCTGAGAGCTAGACCGAGCCTAAAGGAGAGAGATAGAAAGCGAGGGAAAGACGAGCAAAAGAGACCAGGCGAAGAAGCTAGTTAGAGATGAAACGAAAAAGGGGGAAAGAAAGAGAGGGGTGGAGCTGCGGAGAGCTAGTGAGAGCATACACAAACCAATATTATCGTTAGGATTTCATGCCCGCTGTGCTGGCTTAGGTTTCACACAGCTGTCCCGCCGGCGTTGCACAATGGCGCCGACTGAGCGTGCGCAGTATGCAGCCACTAAGCTACTTCCTCTTAAGCCGAGCAGCAAAAACAGTTTGTTGATGACGGACGTTGTTTACGCCTCTCTCAGCGTGCGGCTGACAACCAGAAGCGTCATGCGCGGGGGGGGGAGGGGGGCATGTATATGTTTAACCGAGTGACCAGCTTGTCCGCCAGAAACAGGAAGTTGTTGTGTATTGACGATTATGAATTGGCGAAAGCGTGCGCTGTGGTAGCGTCTGTTGATGCATTCTCCTGATCCATGGAGCTGCGGTTCTGTCGCCAACGGCGTTTCTTGCATGCGAGTCCGTTGAGAGAACCGCGTGGATAAAAAGCAATCGGCGGTGAATATTGGAAGTGCTTCGGGGCCGACGATGGTTGGATAATCCATGGCTCACGGATGCGGTGATGAATGGACGCGCGTCCGCTTCTATCGGCAGGTGGTAATTGATTTGCCTGATGTGACACAGGCGGGATAAAGAGATAATTAACATGCATGCAACGAAAAGCCGTAAAACCAAACGTGGGGCGTCAGCAGCGCTCTTCCCGGCCGGCCATATAATCAAAACAATTTTGTATGGCGTCCATGCAATAAGTATATAGGCCGGTATAAACGGCGAAACGGAACACCACTCGACAGACGCAACGCTCACAACGCCGTCTGCGTATGTGTACGCCAAGATGCCTAGGCCTGCTGCGGACGAGACATGACTTGGTACCTCTAGCCCGCACGGCCGTTATCACTGGTAGTTTTCCACGCAACGTGCAGATAAGCGTAAATGTGTGTAAAACTGCGCACGCGTGCGATGGTTTCTGCTACTTCTCGCAGCCCGCGGTATATTGATCTGATGCGATCACGGACATGTATCGATTAGTTTCAGTCCGCTCAATAATAGTGGCTTACCAGTGTTAACCTATCGGCAGCAATATAAAGTGCAGTGAAATTCGCTAGAGAGAGTCATTTTCATTTGACGCTTGCACGGCCTTGCATGATCAGATGGCTGTGTAATTAGAAAGCCACGCTTAGACTAGAGCCTCATCAGCAAGCGAAAACGGCGCACTATAACTAGCTTATTGTGGATTATGTTGGATTTGAGAACGGGAAAAACGTGCGCACTATTGCGTGTGATAGTGTCTAAACCGAAAATTGGCTAAAAACGTTATATTTTTTTAAGAATCACGTTAGGCTGAACTATAACGATGTGCTATTTTCACCATAGCGATGTTGCTACAATTGCTTGATTTAACCTAGCCTTGGCCTGGTTGTAATTCTGGCATCATTGTGCACTCAAACGCAAGCATCGCCCAAGCTCCTGTCAAACATGGCCGCCTAGCTGAACCCCACGCTCTACCTACACGCACGCCCGTAGGAACGGGGGGGGGGAGGGGGGCGCCTGCCCCCAATAATTTTCAGAAAATTAGCCAGCAACAAATGCTGACAGTGAACGTTCTTTTAGCAGCTTGAAGCGAATAAAGTCTTATCTGAGGTTCCCTCTATGGGGCAAAAACGTCTCAACAGCATAATGACCATGCATGTGCACAAAGAAGTAACAGATTCTGACAGATATAGGGAACGAATTTGTCACAGATTGCGATCATAGGATTTTTATTTTCGTAAAATATTCGGACAAGTCGACAAAATCTTCAATACATTCCACCGCCACACAAACCGAAGAGACATATCTATTCTTGGACATAATGTGTTGCTCATCACATACATTAAGTACATGTATATAACAGTTTGTTACATAATGCACATATCATTTATGCACGTTTCATTCTTTTCTCCCAGCATGCATGTATAATGTAACATTTGCAATGCCAAATTCACGAG
The DNA here is from genome assembly GCF_000485595.1 of Priapulus caudatus. NCBI lineage: Eukaryota > Metazoa > Priapulida > Priapulimorpha > Priapulimorphida > Priapulidae > Priapulus > Priapulus caudatus. Next base: position 777,031 of record NW_014577086.1, read on the forward strand.
AAAGCATCATTTCAATATTAAAAATTAAAATGTTTTCCAGACCATCCCCCCATCTCGGCGCGACGCGCCTCGCATTCTCGCAAGCACACAAGCGCGTCTATAACCCATTGCACCCCCCCCCCTATGTCATATACCTTCCTACGAGCCTGCCTACTCGCAGACGCACAGACGCACAGACGCACAGACGCACAGACGCACAGACGCACAGACGCAAACACGCGCGCACAGATTATGCACGCAGACGCACGCACGTATGCGCGCGCACGCTCACACACACACACACTGTGCGTGTGCGTGCGTGTGTGCGTTCGTGCGTGTGTGTGTGTGTGTGTGTGTGTGTGTGTGTGTGTGTAGTTTACGCTGCGTCCTATCTATGCGTTATATTATAGGCTAGGACAGCCCATGCCGAACATGATCACGACGATGTGGTTATCACGCAATAATATACATGAACATTTCGTCAACATGTCGTCTTTCTATGTTGTTCCCTACGACTCGCGATTGCACGGCGTCTGATAATCATCCGAGCCGCCTCCACTACTACTCGTCGGTTTTCCTAATTGAGCGCTCCGGAAGCTTGGATTCAGCTGTCGCGGCATCCATCTGGTCTTTCGAAATACCCAACTAAGCATACCAATACTTCTATAGTGTGTGCGGTATAATGTTTAAGCCAGCATTAGGCATTAGGCATTAGGCATTAGGCATTAAACATTAGGCATTAGACATTAGGCATTAGTGCATTGCGAAGTTTCCACAGACGACACGAAAACAGCACAGACTAAACGTGAAATTTTGAGAATTCGTAGAGGGAGAGAGGTGGAGAGAAGAGCGAGAGGTAGAGAGAGCTGACGAAGAGCGACAGAGAGAAGGAGAGAGAGAGAGAGAGAGAGAGAGAGAGAGAGAGAGAGAGAGAGAGAGAGAGAGAGTGAGAAAAAGAGAGAAGCAGAGAAAATGGGAAGCGGGAGAGATAAGAGCGAGAGGTAGAGAGAGAGAAAGAGAGAGCGCGGTGCCTGTGGGTGCCTTGTCTCCTGACATATAATACGAGAGTTGGAGCGATTGGACTGGAACGCGTGAATAGAATGTTGCTGCTACTATTGCTAATAGGGTCTATGTCCCCCAGGGTACTGCCGGAACGTACCCTGGGTACGGTCCGGTATACCGGAACGTACTCTGGTCACTATTTGATATGGTTAGGGTTAGGATTAGGGTTAGGGTTAGGGTTAGGATTAGGGTTAGGGTTCGGGTTCGGGTTAGGGAGTAGGGGTACCCAGGGTACGTTCCTGCAGTACCCCGGGGGACATAGACCCTCTCAGCGCTACTATGCGATATATTACCATTATATGCTACCGAGAGTCCATAATAGAATATGGACCATAAATAATCCATTTTCTATTATTATATTATAGACTCTTGATGCTACCTGCCAGTTTTTGCTCTCTAGTTGCCATAGGATACGTTGATGCTGTTCTATTATGAAAATTGTCAAAGGCATATTGTGGTCGATGATTTGATCCAGATAATACTCGGTGTCAGATATGCAGAAACTATATACCCGACGTGGAAGAGAATGATGATATTGTACACAAGGATATTGTATTCTTTGTCTACCCAATGAAAAGTGTATCTTGAAAGCGTTTATTGTCATATGACCTTCCCCTTCCACACACAAAATGAGTTGTACGCGCACATACACACCCGTGCGCACACGCGCGCGCGCGAGCGCTCCCACGCATCCATACGCAGTTTTTTCTTACTGTACCAATTCAAACGGGATTCATTGAAAAATTACGAACTGCGGTTGTATATTGAGTGGATTGACGTCTTACGTCACACATGTGCGCACCAATTTAGCGTAGTGCTAAATATAAGATTAGCATACAATGCTTGTACGTACGTAATTAAGGTTCAAGCCTTCCATTTAGCGTAGTGCTAAATATACTATTAGCATACAATGCCTGTACGTACGTAAGGTTCAAGCCTTTAATTTGTGATTTTACTAATGATTATCATCAGCCTTCTACTAACCTTTTAAATTCTAACGAGATCTGTTTGCCGGCGCTGTTTTTACATTTTATGAAGAATTTATCTCATTATTCTCAACAGTTAACCGCAACGAAATGAATCGCTACAGATTTTCATTTCTAAACTAGATAATAATAGACAATGTTATGAAAGCACGCTTAGCCCTAGATTAGACATCTTCGGTTTCACTCTATATATGACAAGCGTTTGCTTACACAGTAAATCATAATCTCCTATGTGCGTAGACCCAGAAGTTTCACCGTGCATGCAGTACCTTATAGAACACGTAACCATGAGGGGCAGTATCGTTAGATGTAGTTTCAACATTAAAACTCCTATGATGCGCACAACACATACAACAATATTTGTCATAGGAAAAATCTTCCAATAGTGACAAATAGTGTCATAGGAGAGCGTAAATGCGTATGTCGTATTTGTCATAGATGCTAGCAGAACAGGCTGGTAGTTTCACGGCGCGAAAGTGGAGTCAGTGAGCAGTAATTGAGTTGCTACCGTGCATGGGATCCCCCGAGATCTGGTGCCTGTCTTTCGTCCATGCAGAAGTCGATGTGATTGTCTAAAGAACCCACACTGAAAGTGATTGCACATAGGGTTGCGTTGCCTCGTAGTGCCTATAAATAGATGGGCTCTATTCGGGAACGATATTCCGCGTCCGGTAATCTCTCATTTCAGTTTCTGTCTCGTGTTCCTCCCTAGAGAAGTCAGACGCACACCTAGATGCATACAAATTCATCAATCGTAGAAGCGTTGAGAAAGATCAATCGGAGATAGTAGACTTTCTCCGTACACTGGATGGTGGCACAAAAATGTGTCACGTAATGTACATTAGAATACCGCGGCTACACTGCACTTACTGTTGGTGATCCCTCGATCTTGCGATATTCTTAACTCATTTTGCATACATTTAATCCCCACTGTGGCTTTTAAGCGAGATGCAGGTGTCACTGGTGGTGTAACGCGTAAACACTACGCCATATCGATCGATCAATTATTTTATTGATATCTGTTCCTGTACTTTAGATATCTGTTTCATTTACGTTTCGAACAGGCCATGGTGCTAAAGAGACACGGGAGGTGTATAACTAGTAGGTCTGAGGTGTATTGTTGAATTATTATTACGTGACCTCTATTGGCCCGGTAAAATGGTTAAATGGTGAATGACTGAAACCATGTCTGACGTTCGAAGCTATAACTGCGCAATAGGAAAAGGTATCGATACAAGGTGAAGTGTGAAGGCAAGTGGGATGTACAACGTTACTTCTGATGTTCTTTTTAGTGAGCTTCACGTAATAAATCATAGGTAAACTAAGGCATGGAAATGTTGATTTTTGTGTATGCTTAAAGCGAGTCTATATTATGTCACCCCTGATATGATGATCTAGACTTTACGCAGATGGACGGTATAACTGTGATTGCACGTAGCACACGTGGGGACACCTACCGATGGAACGATAAGCCATAGGTCATATAGTGACAAATAAATGTTGAAATAGATGGTGGTATCGAAGTAAACGCTCAATATTTCCGTTTTAATTGCAGATAATAATTATAGAACCGCGGTTGTTAGGCGATATAAAATTTTGACAAATAACGTTATTATTTCTTACGCTCCTATTTGCGCTACATCAAATGCGTTTTTGCGATGGAATTTATAAACGTATGTAAATCACTAATTCACAACGTGAGACCCGGTAACGGCAGCTGCAAGTGTCACGTCACTTTCAGGAATCCAGCGCTCCGAAGAAAAATTCCAGTCAATATTCCACGACACGAATTTGTGCAGCAAAAATTATTATAATCCATGAATAGACATGCTAGCTATACAATACGAGAATAATTATGAATTTTTTACACACACGCGCATATTAACACGCATATTAATACATACGCATATTAATAGAATGGCATACGCATATTAACGAGCGGACACAAGATAGTATAGAAGAAGGAAATGGCCTCGTTTGAGAACAGGAGCAATCACAACCAGACGGATAAATTCGATTCGTTAAAAATACAATTAGACGATTACACAAACCCCAATCAACGCTATTTTACATTCAGCTGCAGTAAATCGTAGTCAGAGTAAAAGCTGCATCGGGTAGGGACGTGATTACAAAAATAGAAATGCAAGCGCCATTCATGTCACGAAGACGATGGTAATAACTAGAGATACAAAAGAATTTCATATTATGGCTCAATTCAAATGATTACGTCTTACGTGCATCTCGATATTTAACAGTCCCACGCGGACATAGCGTGGATGTGTGAATTCAAATAAAACGCCTACAATGCGAATGAAGCACGAGACTTGATGAAACCCACTTACCTGACACCATTAGATGGTGCTTATATGATGCTACTCACACCTACGTCCAGCGTGCAGAAAGCGCAATGGAACAAATTCAAATCCGCCTGCGTGCGTTCTTCTTATTTGTAATTTGGTTTTGGCATGAAATGGAGGTGTCTGTGTTAGCATTTGGCGATGGGAATATCATAATAGAGAAAATGTAGCAACAAGCTTCAGTTGTGTCATCGCCTTTTATATTACGCAACCAACAGTCCCATTTACGCACCCCCCTTTAATCACCACCCTTATTGACGAGACAGTGTAGTTTATCACGCGTTTGACAACACCACGGACGTCCTCTTTCTGACGCCTCACATCTCTGACCCATTTCGTCTCCTCTCCTCAACCTTTTTGACGACCCCTTATCGACCATACCTTTACCAACCATCCTCGTCATCATCATTTCTATTCGCCCGTATAGCATCTGCACGCGCTAAACTAGTAAGCTAGTTGGTTTGCCTTGCTAAGATGCACGTATCGATCAAGTCTGTTCAGCTAGATCGCGCTGTCTGTCGTAAGCGTCTGCTCTCTAATGTGTTTTCACTAATACTCGACTCGTAGGGTATGCTATAGGCGTTTTATTCTATGCAAATTCAATTTGGCAAAGGTAAGCTGCATTATCTGCATTCCCTTCATGCAAACGATAGGCCCTACGCAAAGAAACTGATCGAAATCACAATGTAAGCGCAAACGTTTATGTCAAGCGGATCTGTTTATAGTTATCGCAGCGTCGAAAGAATTCATCCGAATAATATTTTCTGGCAGCATCAGCGTACCCCTCGCCAAAATCACAAGCCGAGTTCATAGCCATCAGACAGTCACATTTTGTGCGGAGTAACATAATAAGATAAGTGTGTGCGCAGCTCGTCTGGGGGACATACCGACAGAAAGGACTTTCTTCATTTCGCGAAAATATGACATAGACACTACGATGCAAACAAAAAACGCAAAAAACGGGTGTGATATCCAGGTGGAGGCGAACAGGAATGGGAGCTGGACGTGATGCGGCCATGATGCCAAGGCGCGCCGAGGATTGACACTTTGTGTCTTCCAATCACAGCGTACGCCGCACCCCCCCCCCCTAAATTTTGCTACAATTACTATTACGGCACGGAATCGCCGATCTCACGAACTAGGGCATTCTGCTAGGCTAGAACGGTTTCCTACGATAGAGTTTGGCACAAAAACGAAAATAACACGCTGTTTAGCGCACTGCGCTACGTCCTTTCTGTTGCATTTTCGCATCTCCGTAATCAGAATAAGCCCCGCCTTCTTCGTTGATGGGCATGAATGGGGCGTCAACGACGTGACCAGTTACTGCGTGTAGGTGTTTGGCGAGACCGTTTGCTTTTCGTAAATAATGAAAGGCCCGGTCGATGCATTTTGCATCGAAGTGGAAAAATTCGGCATTTTTACCTGCTTTCGGAAGTGAACGAGTGTGTCATTCATTGAACATTGAAGTTTTTTTTTTAATTAAAGAATTCCGAAAATCCCTGACCGCGCTACTCGATTGTTTTAGCCAATGAACGTAGCTGTGTGTGTGACGTCTTGCCCGCGCGCTTTATGCTTGGCTTAGCGGGCCTCGAAATGGATATCGGAGGCATGCACCTCGCAACACGACTGTTTGTTTGGTTTATTCCCATTTCGCCATTTTCCCACTTCGCCATTTGCCATTTCGCCATTAAAAATTCCCACTTCGCCATTTGCCATTTCGCCATTAAAAATTCCCACTTCGCCATTTGCCATTTCGCCATTTCCCGTTTCGCCATTTCCAACTTCGCCATTTTCCCATTTCGCCAGTTTCCCACTTCGCCAGTTTCCCATTTCGCCAGTTTCCCACTTCGCCAGTTTCCCATTTCGCCAGTTTCCCACTTCGCCAGTTTCCCATTTCGCCAGTTTCGCGTTTCGCCAGTTTCCCATTCCGCCATTTCGTCCTATCTCCCCGACCACCCCCTTGTTCGAAGTGGGTTAAAAGTAGGCCTCTGTAATGAATAAATTATAACGAATCTTTAGATATGGAGTCAACTATTTATTTGAAGAACAAGAAGGCGAAATCGTACATATCAAAACATATGGATCATGTACAGGCACCCTAACCCTAACCCTAACCCTAACCCTAACCCTAACCCTAGCCCTAACCCTAACCCTAACCCTAACCCTAACCCTAACCCTAGAAATGACTCTTTTTTAAGAATGGAAGGATCAATTTCGTGCAGGGGGTGGAAGCAACATAAAATATTGGCGAAATGGGAAACTGGCGAAGTGGGAAAATGGCGAAATGGGAAAATGGCGAAATGGGAAAATGGCGAAATGGGAAAATGGCGAAGTGGGAAAATGGCGAAATGGGAAACTGGCGAAATGGGAAACTGGCGAAATGGGAAATGGCGAAGTGGGAAAATGGCGAAATGGGAAACTGGCGAAATGGGAAATGGCGAAATGGGAAATGGCGAAATGGAAAAATGGCGAAATGGGAAGACACCGTTTGTTTACATATAGCTTTGTCACATCAGGATGGGCGGTGTCAGGAGTTCTGCGATGATAACCTCGTAATCTCGTAACCTCGGATTTGTGACAGTAAGTACTAACCGTAAATGTTTCACATACGTTCACCTATTTTGCACACAGGCGGTGGATCATTATGAAAAATTTTGTGAATATTTATTTTTATTGAGACGTTCCAAGTGCCGGTGCTTTCAACAGTATTGTACGTCAATGCATGTGCGTCAAGAGCCACAAACTCAACACAATTTCATCTCTGTTATTGTTTACGCCTGAATGCGTGATTGATCAGGGAGGGAGGGGTGCATGTAGGGGTGCATGCATAAGAGGGAAACATTTTCTTTGGGGTTCCGAAAAACACAATTCCACTTGACAATTTCATGGGCCATTTCAATTGGAAGCTCGGCATAATGGACCCCCAACAAGCCCTTTGACTGACTATAGTCAAAAAATTGAAAGGTGTGTATATTGCTCTTATTTAGCCGCCGATAGTTCTTATTTAGAACAAAGTCTTCATTGTTATCTTCTAAAACTACAGACCATCCGCTGACCGCTGTGGAGACGTGCGCCGGGCTTCGAATTTGGCGCACGTCTCCATTGCGGACAGCACTTCATACTTGAACATCCCCGCGGTCGCGTGCGCATATCCCGCGGAACTGCGCGTCTCATCCGCGCGCAGCGCTCAGGATCCACAGCAAAGCTGAGCCACGCAATCTTGTATCATGTATCTCTGGATAATCCATAGGCGAATGAGACGGGGAGAGAGGGCTTGTCACGTTCCTAGCGATTATACTAGTCACATGACCTCCATACTCTTCTCTCTTCCGTATCTCATTGAGGGACGGCTTATCTGTCTAACTCATGTATTACTGTGGTCAGGGAGAACATAATTATTGTCTTGCAATCACCCCATGGTTTCACGAAGGTAGATCAAGAAATCGAAGTACTGGGATAACATCAGCGAGATATATTATATATATATATATATATGTGGTGTGTGTTGTGTGTGTGTGTGTGGTGTTGTGTGCGTGCGTGCGTGCGTGCGTGCGTGCGTGCGTGCGTGCGTGCGTGTGTAGAAAAATACAATAGGGTGTTAAATTTTAAACAGCAGGCTTTATCAGATAACAGATTTTATCAGGTAGAAAGATAGACACAACATCGATTTTCCGGCAGCCGATTGTCTGGCACCTCTTAAGGGTGCACCACATTCCACTTTCCGGCACTTGAAGAAGAGCGATAGAGCGAATGAGAGAGAGAGATTGCGGAGCTCCCGGGAGAAAATAGGAGAGGACGAAAAAACTAGCGTGTTTCACTTGAAATTTGTAGCTAATACCAGCAACGTAAGAGCTCTTCGAGAATTACGGTTAATAATTAAACAGTCGATGTAAAATGCATTCTTGTGCGTTCTGGGCTATCAGTAATTTTTGGAAGATGGATTTACTTGGATCTAGAATTCTGTCTCACTGTGATACATTTTCCTTAAAACGATCATTTCTCAAATAAATCCAAAAATAAAGAAATTTAGACAAATTTAGTCTCATCTGTCAGCATAAATATTACTTTAGCATGAAGATATTATACTGTACTATATACTGTATAGGTGTTTACTGTTATATGCTATAAAAACGTGAATAAACAAACATGCGCCTGCTATCTTGAAAGAAATGATATGCGAGTGTTCTATGAAATCAGAAGTAGATAATAGGGAACTATTATATTTATAATTTATTATTATAGGGAATTCCCCTATTATCTACTTCTGATGAAATGTTAGACTTACTATATAGACTTGTTGTTTTGCAAGGAGTACCGCAAAGTATCAGAACGGTCGAAAAAAAAATGAAGACGGTTGGTAATAACACGAGAAATCCTCGCTTTAAATCCCCCTCCGCGAATTCAGATGCGGCGCGATATGCACACATATCAAGAGCGCATCTCTGCAGCGACACGGTCGTGGACGACAAACTCATTACACCGGGTTCAGTGCTAGTGTCACAAACTCATACACGGATAGAAACCGATTCTATACATGATTACAAGAACACGAGTCCTACCCACGCGTATTGATCATCCCAAAGGAAGTAGACATTAAAACTAGATCGGGATATTGGCACGACAAAGGTCAGGCTAGAGATCTAAATCAACGGACAAGACAGCAATTAAACAACGTTTAGTAATTCGAGTCCGATCCGAGTGCGCCTATGCTTTCACCCAAGTCAGCGGTGTCTGTGAGCAAGAGAGAGGCCGCCTCAAATTCACGAATAGGCCAACGTTTCTAAAATATTGATTCTAGGAAGCGATATATAATAACGTAGAAATATTACTCTCTATGGTGCTAGTAATGCAACAAATTCTACACGATGAGTATTAGCCCGGCAGAAATGTGCAATATTTGAGGGAATTGTGACTTTGATGATACAAGCATGAGCTTTTGCACACTGTTAGAGCATGCCCTAAGGAAGATCTTTGGCTATAGGGCCATATATATCAAGTGCCCCATGATGAATTCCCAGCGGGAATCGTTTTTTTGTCAATGCTACCTACTTTCACACTTTTAATGATGAGCCTCGAAGAGATCACCTGAAGAGGCTTCAACGTCTACACAGCGATGTACTACTGACTGTGCAATGTAATCCTATGTTTAACAACAAAAATTTATAAGATAATAAGATGTAAACAAGTACCAATCTTCTCTTGCCTTCTTCACATATACAGTAATGAACGTACAACGTCATGAATCAAATTGCGCTCGAAACGATAATTTGCGCGAGACGTAAATATATCTCTTAAAAAATCCGAATGTCGTACAACAAAACTATCGTGGCAATTTCTCAAGGAAATTCGGAATTTTATCCCGGAAGGCAATTCAATAATACGGCCTACGTACCGCTTACTGCAAACGCTACGCTACTAACCGCATTTATAATCGGGTTAAACAACTTCAGTATAAACAAGTTTTGTCACACATAACACACACTTGGATATCCGAGATATTACCATTCGAGTTCGCTTAATTATACCTTTATGTTAAATTCAGTATCAACTGCTATATACCCAGAGGGCGTAAGTAGGAACGTCATCACGCAACCAGGCAAGTGGGCATGCCGGAAAAGTACTTGCTTGTTTCTCACTCAGGTCAGTGCTTGCTTGTCTGGTCAGTGCAAATATGCAATGAGCGGTCTCATTCAACAGCCACTGGTCATTTATCGATTGGCCGACTAAATAGCCTATCCAATTTCTATAAATGACGACTACTCGCCATTACCACCATCACCATCCTCAGATTCTTAATGATAACTAATATAGCTATTATTAGTATGATTATGATCATGATGATGATGATGATGATCATCATCATCATCATGTTCATCGTCGTCATCATCATCACAATACATACAATGAGCTGTGGTAATGCGAAATAGTGTGAGATCCAGAAAAAATAAATGCGATAACGGGGACGGTCACAACAATCATCGCGTCAACACCATGACGTAATTACTATGACGAGCCGCGTCGTAGGTACGTACCGTAATTTGTTGCATGACTGCACACGCCATGTCAACCGTGATAACAGATTACAGGTGATTGATCGCACAGATGCGGGCCGTGTCTGACGACACATTCGACGAGCTGTACTCGAAAGAGGAATAAGATACGCTGAGAACGTTATTTGAAACAGATTGCGACGTGTGTCAACATGCTCTCGCCCCGGGAAGCCTTAATACCGTCACGGGTTATAGAAGTGAGCCTTATTTTGAAGGTATAACTCCACGTGGGCTTGTCTCTCCTTACTCAATCATCCTCAACCTTCCACTTGCACAGCTTCGTATCATTATTAGTAGTCACTGTTTCACCCTGCGGCTGTATCACACCATCCTCTGCCTTAATTACTTCGGCTATCCTCCTAGTCCTCTGCGATCCTCCTTATCGCCGTGCACCAGTTACCTGCCCCACCTCCTTCCCTCGTTGCCACCCTACTACTCTTCTTTGCCCTGTTTTTGGCTGGTTTAGTATGGCGACGCGCGTAAGGCGGACATCTACAGTTAGGAAGTATAGCAATGGGGTTAGCTGCTAGCCGGTGTCGCCTAGTTATTTATCATCCATCACCTTAAGGTAGTATCTCACTGGGCTGCGACTGTTGGAGACAAATTGCGAACGGCATTCGCGAGGGAGATTCCAAAATGTCTCGAAACGTTCGCAGGGGTTCTCAATTTCCTCGCGTGAGTCGCAGGGCCTCGCTCTCGTGTCGCTGGAATTTTTAACATGTTCAAAAAATTCGCGTGACAAATTTTCTCTCAAAATAGTCGTCGCGGGTGTCTCGAACCTGTCTCGAACTCTTCTCAATTTAGTTTCTGTGAGTCAGAAAGTGCGAGAAATGTGAGACAACTTTGTGAGGGGTTGGCGACCTATGAAACTAAGTTGAGTCTTCATACAGCAGCTTCTGCACTTCTTCTCTGAGGTCCATCTCGCTTGACGTCTGATGAGGGCCCCGTATTTATATGGTCCAGATTTCTCAATTGTCACGCATAACTGTCGCGCGACTGTCGTGCGACACTCGCGCGACAGTTGCAAGTGCAAAAAATTCGCAATTTTGTTGCGTGAATGTCGCGCAAATTTTACCGCATGTACCAATTCAGTGTGATTCCAAGTGAAATTTGTCGCTAATTCCCGTATTTTCTCGCAATTTTGCGTCTCAAACTAGTCGCGAGCTGCCGCAGCCCAGTGAGATACTAGCTCTACAGCTAGGAAGTGGGATTTACTAATAGCTTCGCCGTAATTGCTGGCGTGTGCTGGTCGGCAGGGATTACGAGATGATTTCGCGCTAGTCGCGTGCAACTCAGCTATCGGTCACCTTGGCAGCGTAGTTATAGCTGTAAGTCCCCGCGGAGGGAAACAAGCTAGCGGCGCAAAGCCCAACGCTGTTTTCCACATCTGAACAACTAGCTGTACGATTGGCTCGAATGTAGACTGTATAATATTATGTTATGTTTATATTATGTTATGTGACAGGGCGCGCGATTAGATGAGTTTATATTTGAATCAATGATCATTTAATTCACTCACTCGCTGCTCACTCACTCACTTACTCACTCACTCACTCACTCACTCACTCACTCACTCACTCACTCACTCACTCACTCACTCACTCACTCACTCACTCACTCATTTGTGATTTTGGTTAGCGCTTATGTCTGTTAGCTTACCTGAAGAGGAAGCAATTACTGACCATAAGTGGGCGTACGCGTGGACCCAAGGAGGTCCCAATCACTGACCATGAGATAGCCGAAAATGTGCCCAAAGAGGTGACAATCGTCACGATATCTCGTGTAGGCGAGCATGGCTGTAGAAAACAATCATTGACCAAGTGAGAGTAACAGCGTACAGTTCGTTAATGATTTACCCGATTAACTTACCATGGCTAGCTGTATTTATTTCTTCGACTCGGGTGCTGTTATAGGTATTATAAAACCGTTTTCCGTGTAAGCTGTTCTTGAAAGCGCCGATCTTGAAATGGATACTGAAGCCCCTGGCGGGATAGACTGTTAGATAGTTATCTGTCTCCAGCATGTGCAGGTTGTTAATGTGTCTATAGCACATTCAAAGTTAAAAGATGAGCGTGCGGAACATAGACAAGTCAATAACTAAAAACATCACTTGCTGTAGCAACAATGAATGCTGGATTAATTTATTCTTCGCCAGACGGAATTAGTTCTCTCTCCGTTTCCCTCTCACGACCCACTTCTTTGACTGTCCTGACCTATCTCCCCAGGTATCCCGCTATCTCCTACTGTTTCCCTTTCTGCCTCGTTTCCCTGTTCGCCCTAATTTCCTCTGCGAATCGTCTCTCACTGCTAATTGCTAATTATCGACATAGTAACTAGCTGTGTCACAGCGAATTTCGTGGGACGGCCATTTCACAGCTGCTCCCAACGCGTTTACGCTATAGTTGCATTAACCGCATGATCGCCACGCACGGGCTTAGCCGTGTTCATAGGCCTAACTTCCCAGGCTGTACGGGTGGCTCATTTACGGGACGTCCGCGCGTACGTAACGTCGTTTACTCGTGGGAGAGCCACTATTCGGGATTATGAGGGAAGAGCCTTATATACTATGAGGGATATTATGAGGGAAAAGCCACTGTTATGACCAGAGACACATTTTATAACGGGAGTCTAGGTAGGACTGATGATATTCAGCACGATATGGTGATATTCACTGATATCGAGCGACGCTGTTTGGAATGATGTACACGGGGATGACACTGTTAGATGGTGAATATGTGCCACAGGAGCAATTCACTCTAAGGGCTGATGCATAATAGATAGAGGGACACACTGCCAGGGCTGATAATGTACCTGTAAGAGGGACATATTGCCAGGACTGATATTACAGGAGGGACACACTGCCAGGACTGATATGTACAGGAGGGACACACTGTCAGGGTTGATATGTACAGGGGGGACACACTGACAGGGTTGATATGTACAGGAGGGACACACTGTCAGGGTTGATATGTACAGGAGGGACACACTGCCAGGGTTGATATGTACAGGAGGGACACACTGTCAGGGTTGATATGTACAGGAGGGACACACTGCCAGGGACCCAGGGTTAATATGTACAGGAGGGACACACTCTCAGGGTTAATATGTACAGGAGGGACACACTGTCAGGGTTAATGAGTTCAAGAGGAGATGTAGTTGCGGATAATTATCTGCAACTAGAGGCACACTTCGGATGACGCCATAGTTGGAACTTAAGTCGAACAGAGAGAGACACGCTGTTTAAATTGAGTATATTCAGGAGGATGAGATATTGTTTAAATTACGATTTTACAACCAGAGGAGATACTGTTTAAACTACGTTTATACATGCGGAGGAAATATTGATTTAAACAGTGAATACACAGACAAATAATATACTGTTTAAACACTACTTTTATACAGGTGGGAAAGATACTGTTAACACTGGTTATACGGGCAGGAGAGATACTGTTTAAACAAAGTTTATACAGGTGGAAGAGATACTGTAACTGGGTATACACAGACAAAAAAATACTGTTTAACTGAGTGTATATAGGCCGATGTCGTACTGTTTGAACTACGTACCTTCATATATAGATGGAGGAGATACAGTTTAAACTGAGTCATACAGTCGGGGATATTGCCTATACTACGTCTACACAGTCAGAGGGGATGCTGTTAAATGCGTTTATATAGGCCGAGGAGATACTATTTGAACGACATTTACACCGGCAGCGGAAATACTGTTTGAACGGTATTTACACCGGCAGGGGAGACTGACACTGTTTGAACTGCGTGCGAGCCTGCGAGCAGAGCTGGCCGAAGCGGGAGGCATATGTTTCCATGAACCAAAGTATCATCGTGACGTACACTGACGTCACGAGGATACTTTGGTTCATGGAAACATATGCCCACCGGCCGAAGCCGCTTCGACGGATTACTACAGACGACCGCTGCCACTGCCTGCGGTTTCCATTTTCTTGCGTCGTCGCCAGCAAGCCACGACTCACGTTGCTCATCTCGACAGCCCGCAAATTCAATCAATTAGACATGATCGTGATCGATCGGGCGCGCGTCGACCGCGGCGGAAATCGAATACGCGTCGTGACGCTTTGATGTAGCTTTGAGATCGCCTACCTTCCTGTCAGTTAGTACGGCGTGTTATCGCTAGCCCGTAGGCTGCACGTTTTTGCCGCAGGGACCAGTCTCGAAGCAAGCAAATTCGGCACCGGCATACGGAGCGTTTGTTAATATATATATATACATTTATTTTTGTGAATGTATAATATATTCGTATTATGCATCGGAGTATTACTGGCTTGACACTTGTAGTAACGCTTTAATTACACTCGTAGTTGTTTATGTACCATTAGCTTGCTATGCCGTCATCTAAATCGTCTGTATTAAAGTTCTATTATAATCCAGTCGATGCGTATTATTTTCCTGACTAGTCGCAGCAGATAGTGCAGTGTAAACATAGACGGTATAATGGTGGCCCTCCAAGATCAGATTTGGCGAGTGGCAGAGATAATTCGAACCTGTAATCTTGCATGCGATCCGCTGTCAGACGGATTAAGGCATGAGCTCGTTGCTCATCGTGAAATCTCCCTAGTGGTACGTACTTTCTAACTAGTGCGTCTGTACGATGTTCCAAGTAAGAAGGTTATGTTAGCAATTCTGTTTGTAAGAGGGGGTTCGATTGACATTGCTAACCTCGATTAATGATATAGTTCAGAGCTAGAAACAATTGAGGCGACAGTGAGGAGGCATTGACGGCAAAACATACAACGAACTAAATAAGTGGATGATTTTAATTGTATTCATTTTTCTACGAATGATAGTTTCATATGATAGCGACGGTGCGGTACATGTTTTTCTTCGGTATTGCGGTGCACTCCGCCATCTGCCATATTTTACGCATTTGCCATGGCAAGTCAAGCCCCATGTTCTTAATGGAGTTGGAAGCTCAGCACATCAGCTACGCATGTTGTGGCGCTTTACATGACAATACCAAAGCAGACGGCTTCACGCACGAGGATTCCGGAAGATTTTATTTCAACGCGCCGCGGGAATTCTCGTAGATTTAATTTTAACGTGCATTTAGTGGCGAGAATTCGATCAAATTCTATTTCATAACGCTTCAGGCAATAGAAGTCTGGCAGATTTTATTTCAACGCGCTTTGCTAGCTTGAATTCATCTCGACTCAATTAGCGAGCGCGCTTTCAAACACGCGAATTCTCGCAAACCTTATTACAAGACACAAGATTCGTTCGCGTGGTATATTTCTCATACGCTTCAAGCGCCAGCGCGCTGAAACGGGCCTCCATTCAGCGTTTGAAGCGTGCGAGAAGTCACGCTAGATCGGATGATCTGGAACCAATTGATGCCGATGCGGTATATATTCAAGGGCGACGATGCGAGACAATGGCAACGGCAATGCACACCCACATTCTCATCACGCGCGGTGGCACGGGATGTAATATTAGAAATGTCAACAAGTTCGTGCGCATCCTCAGCGTGCTGGCTGGTTAGCGGACTGTGCGCGCGGTGCGTGCTCGTGCGCGTACGTTTTTACCCTTGCTAGTCACGTCGGCGCGGCAACTCACAGCAATTCTCCCGAGATCGCTTCTATTATGAGCCGCCGGGCAGGGCAGCGCGCGCTCCCTGGCGATCGACGGCCGACCGTATATCATAATCATCGTTCGTTACTATATGCCTCCCTAATATATATCATCTACGTGAATATAGATAAATTCAGATTGCCCGCGATCATTCTGCGTGTGTATGACGCGGATGCCTCGGCGATGTGCGCGTGGGAGGTGCCGTTGTGCGTGTGATGAGTCGGGCGTATAGCAGTGATGATGCTCGTGTCTACGCGCCCGCATTGATTTAGCTGCCGAGTTGCAATTTTGATGGAGTAAAGATGCGGTGACATTGAGTAGAGGTGAACGGCGACGTGCGCCGCTGTATGTTTCCGCGATGGTATTTAATGGCGCGCACTCCATCAACTGCTATAAAGTACATGTGAAAGATGGTCGCACGTAGACTGAAGAATAGAGGAAATACACGTATAATGATCGTAGAAGAGAGACACGCACGCACGCCCGCATGCACGCACGCACGCACGCACGCACGCACGCACGCACGCACACACGCACACACACACACACACACA
>NW_014577086.1:796282-801282 GCF_000485595.1 Priapulus caudatus
TTGTATGTATCAAATGTATCTTATGTATCACCAGAAACATTATTATAGCGTCTACGAAACTTGCAGCAATATTTCTTTTAAAATCTGCGCATTGTTAGGCTAGCATTTTACGCTGAGACGCAGCTGAAAGGCTTTTGGTACAACAGCATAGACGCATAAAACGTGAACCGCAAGGCGCATTAGCATTCGCATTCGCATTCGCATTCGCATTCGCATCATCCTGTACTACAGCAAAATGTCAATATGACTATAGCCGCGCATCATCTGCCGTGATAGTAATTGATTGCTCGTTCTCTCTACAAATTAAAACTCGTGTATCCACGGAAAGTCGATAGAGCCGCATGCATACGCGTGTGTCCGTTTGTGTGTTATACCGCCCGCCGTCGCGAACCAACGGTTCCCGTACAGAGAACGCACGCAGCGCCTCCCGATAACCTGTGCGACAAATGCTGTCCGAACACAATCGCCAGGCGGCCGCGCGTCGGCTGGTTGCGCGACAACAGCTACTGTCGGTGAGCGAATGTTTGCGTTAGAAATATTATACGTAGGAGGAGGATACGTGCAAAAAGTACGCGGGACGTAATGTAAGACTTGAAATGGAGGATACGGATGGAGCGTATAGGCTCCACGCTTCCCCATTTCAAACTGCGTGTGCCATTTGCAGAAACGACTCGTCATACAAAATATAAAATCGTTATTAGATGTAATAATTAACGACGAACACTTATCTGTCTGTTTCCGCGGCTTCACCGTGGTTTAGAAAACTCACGAGTAACAAGCTCACGATAAACCATTCGCGGGGCTGTCCACAGCATCCATCTCGGGCAGGGCGTGTAAGTATATACGTAATAGTGGCTTGCGGGCCGCAGCAGTTAGGTCGATAAGTGTTCAGCCGCTTGCTTGTATGGCGCCTTCGTGTATTATATGACTAGCGTTGATGTTGCGGTTAGCGTTAGCGATATGGTGAAGGGCAGTGTTTGGCTTAGAGTTAGGGTTAGATGAGTGTTTTGGGTCGAGTTTGCAATGGCGTTGAGGTCTACGGTTGGTCGGTTCACACTGGTGTGGCGGTTAGTGTTAGTGTTAGAACTAGGCTTGAGGATAGGGTTGTTTGTTGTTGTTGGGGTTAGGGTTAGGGTGACGGTTACTGTAACGGTTACGTTTAGGGTTTATGTTTAGGTTTAGGATTATGGTTAGGGTTGGGATTAATCGGGGGGAATTTGAAGTTGGAATTAGGAGGAGTTGGGATTAGGCTATAGAGTACGCAAGTGCGATGGATAAAACGTTTAGCAGAAGTGTAGATAAGTAGACAGTAGAAGTAAAAGTAAACGTAGAAGTATAGTAAAAGTTGAATGAGTAGTAAAAATAGTTAGTAAATACGTTTAGAAGCAGATTATCTCGCAGGAACGACGGCAATGACTGCGTACGGTGGTGAGTGCCGACGGCTGTACGCATACCTGCTGGCACGCTTGGGAATATAGCTGCGTGCATTCACTTAGCTGATGAGCAAGCCATTGCGGTGTGAACATGCGGACTACATGAACGCGGGCGTGGGTGGGTGTGGAGTTAATTAGCAAAGCGCAATGCAGAATCCGTATGGCCCTCGGCTATACGATTACCGAAACGGCTGTTGTCTGAGACAGCGTAGTTATAGACTTATGGTGAGGCAATGTGGTTAGTGGATCATGGGATTGAGGAATGAGTAGTGATGTATTGAAAGTCGTGACATTTTTGCAGCAACCTCCGTCGAATTTTCTTATTTTCACACTTTTTTCAGTTTGTGGTAATATTAACCGTAGCTATCTTCCCTCTTAAAACTGGCGTTCGTACTTGGCCCGCGGCAATGGCAACTTAATAAACACATAATCATGATTTTAATATTGTAGTTACTAGTATTAATATTTAGTGTGCCGTAGAATGCATTAATATATTATTGAATATTGTTCTATTAGGAATTGCATTTATGACCGAGAAATATTACATCGCAATCGTATCGCCACTCATTTCTGTCCGACTTAAGCAGGATGAATATGGAAATCTATTCGATATTAACAGTAAAAACGTTATGATGTGTACTAGTCATGCAAACAAATTATATTATTGATCATATGGCAGTGCGTCCACGACACAGGGAACGCAGTAAAAAGCGAGAAGATGACGCCACGTGATATCTCACTCTGGACAGCGCGCGCGCTCGCTAATTTGACGAAGACGCTTCGTTAATTATACGAGATGTCATTTAATCGCAAGCACGCGCTACGCCGAATTGAAACGCGAAGCAGCGCCGCCAGATCCGTCTCCGCTTCTGTTCAATGCGACCAGTTAGTGCGCGCGAAAGAGACAGATAGTGGAGAGAGAGGAGGCGAGAGGGGATGAGCACGATGATATCGGTGAGAAAGAGAAGAGGAAGATGAGGAGGGGGAGGAGGAGAAGGTAGGAGAGGAGGAGGAGGAGGAGGAGGAGGAGGAGGAGTAAGAGGAAGAGGAGGAGGAGGAGGAGGAGTAAGAGGAAGAGTCGGGGTAACTTTGCGCGACAAGAAAAAGGGGGCAAGTAAGTGATAGCAAGAGAGAGAGAGAGAGAGGAGGGGGAGTGAAAGAGACTGAGTGATTAGGAGAAAGAGAAAAGGAGAGAGAGAGAGAGAGAGAGATCGAGTTGGCCAAAGCCGTCATCGGACGTGCTGCGTACTGCGCTACGCTTAGTAGGATGCTGCTCCATGTTTTGGTTTACCCGCTCGCCCGAATGTCTGCATCTTCTCACTCGACGCGCGCGCTCTCCCTCTCTCTCTCTCTCGTAAACAAAAAGCGTTGTCGGATGAGTTGTAACTATCAGCGGCATTTGCATAAACACAGCCGCGATAATCATTGCGATGGCAACGTGCGCTGGGACGAGTAATTAAACGAGGCGCATGTTCACGATTGCATATATAGGATTATGCATAATGTGAGCGTCAGGCCGTCGTGTACGACATACGTGGCGAATAGCAGCTCGTTCGCCGCGCCTCGAGTGCAATTAGACGTAAATTAATAAATAAATAAAATCCGTTTTAATTTGCGAAACGTTTTTTTTGGATCGCATTCGTGCACATATGCCGCCATAGGCGTAACGCTTTCCACGTTAATCACGAAATTAACGTTCACACCGAGAAACTAAATATTAGCTTTCTGAACATCAATATCTGCAGCTCAAACGGTGGTGGGCATTTGCATCGTACCAAGAGCGTATTAAGAAATTCACCTTCTTAATACGCTCTTGATCGTACGATAGGATATAGCTGTTTTGCTTTTAAATGTCGTTATCATCGTTGTTCTGCGATCGGCAAATTAGAATTTGAGAGCCTTTGGGGAACCATATCCCCGTGCGCATATGACGGACTAATAAGAAAGTAATTTAATGAATTCCCTGTGGCATGGAAAAAACTTGCCCTTTGTCGGTAGGAAGACGAACACTCTACTTAGGCATGACATCAGGAGCTTCGCTCAGCGTATAGGATCAAGAGGTTGCCCGCACGACCGCGCACTGCCTGGCGCTGTGTCGTATTTCACAAACGAGTTTGTTTCCTCGGGTTGTGTATACGTAACGCGCCTTCGGCGCACACATTTTTCTCGAAAAAAAATTGCCGACGGCGGGCAAACAAGCGTATATATAAGCTTGTCGCTAATCTAGAAGAGGCCAGCCACCATCACAGGTGAGCGCTAGTTTAATGATAATCGAATGTCAGCGCGGATGTAGCTTCCTGAGCTAGTAGTTAGCGGGCGGCGACCGATGGGAGAGGCGTGTGAGATTGGCAGGGGTGATGTTATCAGTGGTGTATAATATAAATTCTATATTATTCTATATTATCAAGAGTTCATAATAGAGAAAACCGATAATTAATATAGAAAAAAAATTGAAATAATAGATAAATTTTCTATTATGCACTGTTGATGTTATACACTCCTGATGTTATGTATAGGCGGGAGGAGTAAGTACTTCATCGATCTGTGAGAAACAGCAGCATCACTGCCGGCTATAGCGATCATCGGATTATGTTAGCGATAATAGCAAGCGTACATAATAGATCTATACATCTCTATTATGTACTCTTGCTACTCTTGGCGCATTTCTCATCGCGCTTATGCGAGTGCATGCTGCTCGAAGCACACGGATGCCAGTAAGTCAGTTAAATGACGCCAGGAAGTCAGTTGTCGGCCGCGCGCGATCTTCAATGCCGGTGGCTGTGCGCTTCTCATTCACAGGCACTTGGAACGTCTCAATAAAATAAAAAGGTAAATAAACACGAAATGTAGGCCTATTTACTACCAAAGTCTTAATGTTTCTCTACTCTATTTCGCCTATAATCACCTGTAAATGCCGGTCAAATGCTCATCTGCAACACACAAGTACACCGCACGCCCGCGCTGTGCACAAACAACATGAATAAGAGAGTTTGTGTTATAATGTTATAATGTTATAATGAGAGATCTCTTATTCGTGTTGCTTGTGCACAGCGCGGGCGTGCGGTGTACTTGCGTGTTGCAGATGAGCATTTGACCGGCATTTACAGGTGATTATAGGCGAAATAGAGTAGAGAAACATTAAGACTTTGGTAGTAAATAGGCCTACATTTCGAGTTTATTTACCTTTTTTATTATTTTATTGAGACGTTCCAAGTGCCTGTGTTCTCATCGTTTACCTTGCTCGCAGCAGTGCTTTCCCCTATCGAATTCGTCGGCCATTAGAGCGCCGTTCGGCTACCAGCAGCTAGCGGCTGGGCTGTAAGTGCTTTTATGAGTATTGTATCTGTTTCACTGTTAATAGTCGTCATGTGGAAGCTATTACGGTATTGCGGTAGCGTAAGTGCTTATCAGCTGGTAACTGTGTTAAACACTGGCTCCGCTTACATCTGGGAGGATTCCATTCGCTGCGCGGAGCTCCCACATGTGGCACGCACTCGCTCTGAATACTTCGTCGCCGGAAGCTGCGATATGTGAATAGATATGTGTTAAAATTGTAGTAGCAGGCCG
>NW_014577086.1:806282-810085 GCF_000485595.1 Priapulus caudatus
AGAAGCAGCCTAACTGCCCAGGTTCTGCTTTTCAATGTGGCTATTGATAATTATATTTTTTTCTATGGTGTGCGGTGTTTTGAGCCGTAAATTTTGCCGAGTCTTGCGGCTTCGGGATTAATCTCAGCCCAAGTAAACTTGTCATGAACGGCGTCAATTTGTTGCTGTTCTGACGTGTGTGCGTGCGTGCGTGCGTGTGTGTGTGCGTGCGTGTGTGTGTGTAGTCTACGTCGCGACTGACTTTTACGTCATCAACCCAGATATCGAACGTTGAACCGCAAAGATCTAGCGGATTCAGGTTAATCTCCGTTCTTGTAGGGGAATCTGAACTCGTTCTTTTTCGCTTCCGAACTACTGAATGTCTATATGAGCCAAAAATTTACTCCGGCGACTCCTATAGCCCCACGAATATTTACGACTATGACCCATGAGGTGTGTCTCAGTGGCCTCGATGGCGTGCTGCTGCGAAAATACCGGGTACGCTTGTTCATGTCGTCTCTCTCTCTACTCTGCTCGTCTCTCTCTCTCTCTCTCTCTCTCTCGCTCTCTCTTCTCTCTGCCTGTCTCTCTGCTCATCTCTCTGTCTCTTCTCTTCTCTCTGCTCGCCTGCTCTTCTCTACTCTCTCATCTCTATTTCTCTCTCCTTCTCTCTTTCTCTCTCTCTCTCTCTCGCTGTGTTTCTCCCTCTCTCTCTCTCGCTGTGTTTCTCCCTCTCTCTCTCTCTCTCTCTCTCGCTGTGTTTCTCCCTCTCTCTCTCTCGCTGTGTTTCTCCCTCTCTCTCTCTCTCTCTCTCTCGCTGTGTTTCTTCCTCCCCCTTCTCTCTCTCTCTCTCTTTCTCTCTCTTCCTCTTTACCTCACTTATTCTCTCGCTCTCTTTTCCTCTCTCTCTCGCTCTC
Organism: Priapulus caudatus; assembly: GCF_000485595.1. Lineage (NCBI taxonomy): Eukaryota > Metazoa > Priapulida > Priapulimorpha > Priapulimorphida > Priapulidae > Priapulus > Priapulus caudatus. Next base: position 807,179 of record NW_014577086.1, read on the forward strand.
TATCTATCTATCTATTTCTGCAACGCGCGCGCGTGCGTGCGTGCGTGCGTGCGTGCGTGCGTGCGTGGGTGTGTGAGTGTGGCTTACACATCCTTACACGACTTACAAGGTTACGCGATTATCACATCTGTCGTGTCACAAACGAAAGTTCCCCGGCAGCTAGCACGATGTTGTAACCATGCTCGTATACGCAGACAGCCCCCACGCTCATCAGCCACACACACGCCACTGCACCTATATGTAAAGACGGCTTTCACGCTCTATGCTGCAGCGCAAATGCGTCAACTATTCGAAATTTACGGAAAGGACGCTGTCGTGTTCATGAAACCTACGTGACGAGTCGTGGATATTTTTGTCCGGGCGCGCGTGCTTTGTCGAGTAGATTGACGGACAATGCAGGCGCATTACGTTTCGCTCACTTCAGTGGCAAATCGCTTCGCAATATTTGTGAATGTCGCGTGCCATGGAAGTACTGCAAGCAAAGCGACAGCAGAACGCCGATATTAATTGAAGGCCTTAGTTAGTTCGGACGATCACGAAGCAATGTTTCAGCGGGCGTCTGATGGAATCAATTCGGGCGATTGTTTCAACTTTGTTCACGTCGTAAAATCCCCTAAGATTTTAGATTTAATTACGGCATCAAACGCGTCCGCGCGCCATCGAGCAGCGATTGCGTGCGTGTGATCGGCGCATGCGCAAGTGGACCATTTTGATAGGTGCCGTGAGTGTTGCGCGCCTTCTGGAATAACACCGAAATGCGCAGTGCGCGTAAAATTGTTCTACTGTTGGTAGATAATGAGCGCACTTATGAATCGGGTGATGAATTCCACCGAGCTTTCTTAATTTCGAGGTTTCGCTCTGCTAATCATCTGCATCGAATGCGATTCGACTTCATAAATGTTGTTCGGTTAATTGCGGTTAATCGTGCACACGTTCGAGTACAGCCGTTAATTGCAAACGGGTACTGATTGCCAGCGGACATGTGCCGGCAGAAATATTAGTAAATGACAGTTCTAACGTTGCGTTCATATATGTAATGAGGATTCTGCTAGTTGAAGCTATTTATAAATCGCGGGTTGGCATTGGGCCATCGGTTCGGAGATTTCTTTCTTGTCGTCCGTATCAGCTGATGCGGCTCTGGACCGTTCGAAAAATGGTCTGCCAGTTAGGTGGTAGTCGCTCGCTTACATTCCATAAATAAGTGTGCAAACGTTTTCGTCCCATTTCGTCGCTTTCTAAGAACCAGTCCCTCGCCGTTTGATTTATTGACACATTTCACAACACGCTATTACGCGCTTGCAATTTAGGCCTATTCAGCTGTATTTGCGGGAATATAGCGGACTGAATCCCAGGAAATATTTGCGTGCACTGATGAGCAATGAAACCAATCGTATAATGCTTTAGCTTGACTAATCTTACGCTAGTCACTGAGGCGATACAAGACCGCAGGTCGGACGTGATTCACGCAACCGGCAGTTGATGCACTTAGATTTCTCGGCGGCAATGCAACGATAAAACTTTAGGCTGAAAATTAACTGGTTTTAATATCTATAGTATACGCGCTCTAAAATCTAATATGCATCCATACTGTAACGACTCGCGTGACGTCGCACAGTGGAGAGTGAGGAGAGAAAGGAGATTGTTTTAACGTGACGTTATTCGGGTGAGAGAGGGAGAGGAGGGAAGAGTAACGTGAAGATGATAGGTGGTCGACCGTCGCTGCGCCATTTCGCTGCGCCTAATTCGGTTATATAGCTACGACTCTAGTTTAGTTATACGGCCAGCTGTTGGTGACACCGCGTCCGGTGTCCTTGCAGCCGACTACGGTACTTGGGAGCGCCTGTTCCCACGTATAACTACTCCTACAAGATATGTTTTAATTAACTAACATTGGGTACAATTTCAGGTATAATATTGCTCGCTACAATATTGTTTCTCTCGGATGGTTTGATAATTCGCGTTATTTTTCAAGTTCGGTTGGGGTTAATTAACCATCAGAAACATTCCTTCTATTTACTAAAACCGTTTCTCCCTGTTTACTTTCTGGCACTAGCTAAAGCAAGCAGAATGTTTGGCCGCAGATAAGTGTTGATGTTGCATTAATAATCACGCAAGCGGCTAGACTGGCTCCGATCCATTCGCAGGTCCGGACACTGAGAAAGGTGATCCATGCGAAGAACAGTCTACAGACGTGGCAATCTGGAGACAGTTGAGTGGCAAGGATGCAGAACTATAAACATGGGCTAGAATTGCTGAGCCTTGGTGTCTGTGATGAGACCTCACGAAGGCCATGTAACGCCAGTCCACGCCGATACTGTATCAGCTCTAGTAAAGCTCGATATGTCTCGTGTGGGTGGGAAGCGAACGTAGTTGCAAGCTGACCTTTTCAGGAAACTAGGGACGCTAAATGAGCGCCTGCATGCCTACGGGAAGGCTAAGCAGACGCGAGCCAATCGTTTGTATTCTTGCAAAGGGACTCGGTTTGCGTACGCGCGGGCCGTTTGCACATAAGTGCTGTCGGTCATTACGGTTGTTACGAAGTCAAATAGCACGCGAGCTGAGGAAGTAGGCAAAGTTTACTGCGTACTTAACTGCAATATAGCGCCACCCTGCCGACACACGAATATCCAATCGCGTGCAAACCCCAACACAAACGCACGTGTGCACACGTGCTCACGAGTGTGGATGAGAGGTGGAGAGAAACAGAGTAGTAGGTAGGGGCCTACTATCAGCAGTGGTAGCAGTAGCAGTAGCAGTAGTAATAACAGCAGCAGTAGCAATAGCAGTAGCAGTAGCGGTAAGCCTAACAGTAGCAGCAGCAGTAGCAATAGCAATAGCAGTAGCAGTAGCAGTAGCAGTAGCAGTAGCAGTAGCAGTAGCAGTAGCAGTAGCAGTAGCAGTAGCAGT
>NW_014577086.1:810095-813449 GCF_000485595.1 Priapulus caudatus
TTATTACTACTAGCCTTGGCTGCCGTACTGGCTAGCTGCTGCTGCTACTGGCTGGCTGCCCGACTGGCTACTGCCTACTGGCTAACTGCTACTTGATACTGTTGATGCTAATGCCGAACGCTACTGCACTGCTGCTGCTACTGGCTACTGCTAAGGCTGGTACTGTCACTGCTGCTGTCTGCTGCTGCTGTACTGCTTACTGTGCTGTTATGAATACTGCTGCTCGCTACTGCTACTGCTAGCTGCTGCTCAGCGTCTACTGCTACTGCTACTGCTACTGCTACGTCTGACTGCTACTTGCTACTGCTATGTACTGCTAAGGGCTGCTACTGTACTGTACTGCGCCTAGCGCGCTGACTCTTCGATACTGCTACTCTACCTGGCCTACTGCTACTGCTACTGCTACTCTACTGCTACTGCTGACTGCTACTGTACTGCTACTGGCTACGTGCTACTTGCTACTGCTAATGCCTGACTCAGCTGTTATCTGCTACTGCTACTAGCTTACTGCTGCGCTACTGTTACTGATACTGCTGACTGGCTGCGCCTACTGTTTACTCCAGCTGCTAGTCTACTGCTACTGCTACTGTACTGCCGACTGCTACTCGTACTGCTCTGCTACTGCCCTATGCTATGCTACTGAGTACTGCTAGCTGGCTACTGGCATATTTTACTCCTACTGCTAACTGCTACTGCTGCTGGTAGGATACTGCTACTGCTACTGCTATTGCTTACTGCTGTGCTGTTAAATATTGACTACGCCCACTGACTGGCTGTCCTGCTTGTTATTACACTGCCTATGGCCTGCGCTGCTACTGCTGACTGCTCATTACTACGGCTGCTGTTCTACTGCCTCACTGCTGGAATATTAAGCTTACGCCAAATGACTGCCAGTAGCAGCAGCAGTAGCAGTAGCAGCAGCAGTAGCAGTAGCAGTAGCAGTAGCAGTAGCAGCAGCAGTAGCAGTAGCAGTAGCAGCAGCAGCAGCAGCAGTAGCAGTAGCAGCAGCAGTAGCAGTAGCAGCAACAGTAACAGTAGCAGTAGCAGTAGCAGCGGTAGTATCAGTAGTAACGGGAGCATCGTGAGCCCCGGCGTTGCTAATGGGAATCACCAGCCCAGCAGCTACGAGGTCTACATCAGCTGCCGGGCTGGCACCGCTCTCTTGCCGCCGTTTTTTTACGCTACGCATTGGTAACAGTAGACGAAGCCAGAATAGGCGAGGTGACAAGGCAGCCGCGAATTGACGTGAACCAGGTGACCGGTTACGTCTGCGCTGCGTGCCGGCGAGCGGGCGGACGGTCGCTGGCAGCTGGAACCGTCCGTCCCGCCAGTGAGCGGTTGTAAATCATCGGAACACGCAGCGGTGCTTACGGGAAATGTAAACAGGGCGAACTGGATTGTGTGGCTTGGAGAGAGAGGGGGAAGAGAGAGAGAGAGAGAGAGAGAGAGAGAGAGAGAGAGAGAGAGAGAAAAGAAGAAAGAGAGAAATGCAGAATAATTGGGAATATTATAGCTCTATCATTGTCTCTATCTCTGCTGCCCGTATGTGCGTGCGTGCGTGTGTGTGTGTGCACGTGCGTTTGTTTACACACACACACATATATATATATATATATATATATATATATATAATTTATATATTTATCATATGCAGATATTATATATTAAACATTATATGCATATGTGGTAATATACTATATGGTCGCTATAACTGGGTGCTTGTAACATGGCCCATCGGTCGGCATCTTTCTCCCTCTGCTGTTGTTGAAGGGTACATGGTTTCTACCTGCGCTATAGCCGTCATAATACTGCTGTCGACGCGTTCAACACGTGGACTAATGCTCTCATAGGCGAGTTCGTTATTAGTAGCATCCGATCGTCGTGCAGCTCTCCTGCGGCGCTGGCTCACCTCCCAGCACGCAGGCAACAAATTCAGCGGCTGCATTTCCGCGTGTAAATAACACGACTGGGTAATTACTATCTACCGATTTCACTGCCGGACAATCCGGCTTCGTAGGCGGCAAGGTGACGTGATGAGGGCTGACGTTAGGTAAAACCACTGGTAAATGGTGCAGTAAGAATAATCACGCATCGATGGTTTTCGATTCTCCACGTGCGGGCAAGATGCTTCTGATACGGATTGTACGCGCAATATTAGGCCATAGCCATTATCGGCGGCTTCTTCTTGCATTTGGGCGCATTATACAGATGGGCAAGTGACATTCACTCGGACATTCTAGACGCGTTAACCTGAATGAACACGAGTCACGGCTGAATCTATAGAATGACATGTATTATTATGCGGCAATTATAATGGAATGGTCGTATGCGATAATGCGGTAATACGGTAATTCGGTCATACGGTAATACGGTAATTACCTCCGCGCAACGGAGTTGCAGGGAGGTAATGTAATCGCTCTCGTGTGTGTGTTCGTGTGTGTGTTCGTGTGTGTGTTAGTGTGTGTGTGTGTAGCCAACAGCGAGCCAGCTGTTATACACATTTATACATGTTACACGCGTTGGCGCGATCGATTCAGCACCAGCTCGCCTTAGGCCGTCCAGTCAGCAGCAGCTCGCCTTAGAATGTCCAGTCAGCAGCAGCCAGCAGCGAGCCAGCTGTTATACACATGTATACATGTTACACGCTCGCGGAGGTATGCACTCTCTTTGAGTGCCCTCTGTCTAGTTTGGAATGCGGTAATACGGTAATGCGGTATGGTAATGATAAAAGAACGATAAATAATGATAAGAATGATAAGATGAAGGATGAAAAGAATGATAAAAGAATGATAACCTCCATTTTGGGTGCCAATCGTGCGACACCTACTGGCGCCAATCGTAAAAGTGACGACTTCCGCGGCTGGAAGAAGATGATGAGTCACTTACAATTAGCGCGATGTCGTGCTGCGCTTTAGTCTGAAAACCTTAATATCACGCGGCGAGCAGAAGCACATACAAGCAACTCAGTGGCAGCGCCGGTACCTCCGACGGGTTGATTATTTACACAGTGTCGCGGAGGTGACCGATCGCCCAGCAGCGCGTCCCACGGAGCCTAATGGATGTAGCTGCCGTGTCCGCGAACGCGCCGTAGGCAGAGAGGAAGAGACGAGGAAAGAGAGCGAGAAACGAATGGAGACAAGCAGCCAGCTAGCCAGCCCGCCAGCCAGCCAGCCAGTCAGACAGACAGACAGACAGACAGACAGACAGACAGACAGACAGACAGACAGACAGACAGTCAGACAGTCAGACACGCAGAGAGAGAGAGTGTATGTGTGTGTGTGTGTGTGTGTGTGTGTGTGTGTGTGTGTGTGTGTGTGTGTGTGTGTGTGTGTGTGTGTGTGTGTGTGTGTGTGT
>NW_014577086.1:819681-824967 GCF_000485595.1 Priapulus caudatus
GTGTGTGTGTGTGTGTGTGTGTGTGTGTGTGTGTGCGTGTGTGTGTGTGTGTGTGTGTGTGAGCGAGAGAGAGCGAGGGAGCGAGAGAAATGAGGCGACAGCGCGACGTCAGCTGTGTTGCAGTAAATGAACGCTTAATCTCAGCCAAGTATAAAGGTTATTTACGCAACGTAATTGCTACATTCCTCTTCGCTGCCATCGTGCGGCCTGTCGCGCGCGTATGTGTCTGTGTCGGCGTAGGCGTGTAGCGTGTATAGGCGCGCGTGCATCTGCACGCATGCGTGCGTCGCGAAAACGAGCCGCTTCTCACTGAATGTACAAACGCCCAATGTACCATGTGTTACATTGTACAATGTACCAATGTAATGTGCCGTCGTGAAAGTTCAGCTGTGCTCGTCTCCGCGCAAACTGCAGTGTCTGTTGCTAGTGCCTGCTGCGAGTGTGATCAAAGCTGTTTGTTATTCGCATTCTCCCCCTTCCCTCTTCTTCACTTCTTCACTTCTTTTCTTCCTACCTCTTTTTTACTGTCTGTTTCTCTTCTTCTTCATCTTCTCCCTGGCATTGTATTACCATCGCTTCGCCTTTCTCTTCTTTTTTATGTCGACCTCGACTTATCTTTCCGTCAGACATAATTTCTTAATGTGTGAGCGTGTGTGCGGAGGGACGCGCTATGAATGGGGGAGATCGTGCTCGTATCCGCGTGCGTGTGCGCGCGTGTGGGCGTGTAAATGTGCGTGCGCGTGTGGGCGTGTATGTGTGCGTGCGCGTGTGGGCGTTTATATGTGCGTGTGTGTGTGCGTGTGCGTATGCGTGTGCGCGTGTGTGGGCGTGTATATATGCGTGTGCGTGCGGCTATTGTGCGTGCGGGTTTAGAAATATGTGTTAGCTCCCGGTCACGTTTAGACAGTACTAATGGCATAGATGTTTCGTAAGCCGAAATGATAAGCTGTGTTCTAGTTTATATGTCAAATGTCATATGTCTCGTATAAAGGACGTCCGCTTAATAACGAGCGTCGCCAGCCCACATTTGAGTCTATATGTGATACTCAGGTACATAAAAACAACCGACGTGACAACAAACATTTTACCCTCGTTACAACACGTTACCTTGGCAAACGAATCGCAGCATAGTTAAACAGAACAAGAAGTATACAGCACATATGATTATTCAACATAAGAGAAGCTAGCTATTGATATCAAATAAAGGTCTGATGTCAGTGAGAGAGTTTATGTCGGCAGCCACCTAGCTGATTGTCACACCACAGAAAACGTTTATTTACAAACAGAAGTATTTGACATAATGAAATATGGCCTAATAAGCTTCGGCCGGCTGCATCCAATTTTAATTATTTTTTTGTGTTTCATCGCTTACAGGGCACTACCTCTTCCTGAGCCTGCGAGATAACCCTAATGTGCGGGCCCAACTACAGAGCCCCTGGTATGGAAGCAGTGGACCTCTCTGCAAGATGAATTTCGGACTTCACATGTCAGGCCTACGCGTCGGCTCCATGGAAATTCTCCTAGTGACGCAAAATATGACTCGCGTCATAAAGACTATAGATGGCGCTCAGGGCGAGAAGAGCGATGTAAAGTAGGTATTCTCGAGGACGCATTCCGCCTACCTGTATATTCTACCGTGTGTCTAATGCACGGTTGTTCTGCAGAGGGAATTGTACACAATGTGCGTGCAACTACGAGTTCAAACGAGATTTATCGGGTGCTAGATGGTTACATGTTTTATTTATTACGTGCTACGATGTCATCGGATTGATGACATTTCATGCGGCAAACGCAGGTGACATAATAGCGAAGATGCCGTTGACATTCCAATAAAACTGCGCGCAGTTCGCTGCGTATAATCGACTGCCTGCCTGTGACTAAACCTAACCAGTCTTTCCTGACAACGTCCGATTGCATTTTTTCTCTATCTTTCGGGATTTGCTAAAAGGCGAAATAAGATGATTATTGCATTGCCCGGCGGGTCATTGTGCAGCGGGTGTAGATTGGTTGGCTGAGCAGAAGCACATCCTATACAAGATTGCTGGTTTTCTGAGACTGACATTTGGCTTGTTTGCCTGCTTGCGAGGACGCGTTGACATATGTAAATTGAATAATAAAACCCTCATGCACGATAGATTTCTCGCGCTCTAGCTCTCTCCCTTCGAGGGCCTTTTCTCCTCATACCCTCATCTCTGTCTGTCTGTTCGTCCGTCCGTGCATTCATCTGTCTGTCCGTCTTTCCGTCCGTCATTTCGCCCGTACATCTATCTATCCAACCATCTATGTAGACTCCCACTCTTTCACACACGGACCGACTACCCGCCCGCCGCTCGTCCATGTATCCGTCCATCCATCCGTCTTTCCGTCCGTCCGCAAATGCATTATCTACCCATCCTTCTATATATAGTTTGGCATATTTTCCCCGCCGCCCCCTCTTTCTCCCTGCCGTATGCTCGTTCACCTATTTATATGACTTGAGCGTGGCTTCCCGATAAGTGTAATGCAAGCAGTAGATTTGGGATAAGTGTACAGCGTACAGCGATGAAATTCGCGACTGTGGTCATGAAAAGGAATCAGCCGGGAAGAGCTGGGAGCGCTAAGAAGACATCAGCGTTCAAATTTGCTGACGGGTTTTTCGGCGATGCGTGAGTTATCGTGACCAGCCGGTGCATTCCTGTCGACTGAAGCTTCACCGTGTGAACGCGAGCAGTTAATTGACTTAGACTGTGATGGGAATGCAACGTCGCGGCTTACCCTCCTCAATATTGACAGGAGTCTATCAATATTGATCAATATTGATAGACGCCTGATATAGAGTCAAACTTCTGTTCGTCTTTCCCACTTACCGGCTGCGGATCGGCTCGGTGCTTTATAGTCTAACTCGCTGTTCAGAATCGCTGTTCTAGTTCGCGTCAGTTCAAGGTCAAAGTTGAGGTAAGACGGTCTGGCGGTGGTACCCTGCCGTTATGAAACTGCTCATACACCCACCATGTCGGTGTTTACACTTCGCGCGGGCAAATATTCACTGAGTTCGATTAATCAATGAAACTGCAAGACGCTCTGTGTGTCTGCCGTCCACGCATCGCGGTCGTACCAGCTGTTTACGGTGCATTCACGGCTGTATGACATGCTCCACCTGCGACTATTAACTCTATGTAGACACGCCCGCCCGTCGTCGGGTGCTAACTTTCTCACATGATAGATAGCCATCGTTATTCGCCCGCTTCGCCAGATAGCCGTCACCAGACAGTTATGTCACCAGACAGTCATGTCACCAGATAGTCATGTCATCAGACAGTCATGTCACCAGACAGTCTTGTCACCAGACAGTCATGTCACCAGACAGTCATGTCACCATACAGTCATCTTATCAGATAGTTATATCTCCAGAAATTCGTGTCACCAGACAGTCGACGTACCGGACACTCGTGTCATTACAAGGCGTAGGGTCTCCACCAGTCACCTTCACCAGTCACCTCCACCAGTCACCTCCACCAGTCACCTCCACCAGTCACCACCACCAGTCACCTCCACCAGTCACCTCCCACCAGTCACCTCACGCAGTCACCTACACCAGTCCTACAAGTCACCTTCCAGCACAGCACGTCGACCACACCACACACCCAGTCACCAACCACACAGTCACCACCACCAGTCACCACCACCAGTCACCTCACCATCACCTCCACCAGTTCCTAGTCACACCACCAAGTCACCACAACCAGTCAGCCACCACCAGTCACACACCAGTCACACCACGCAGTCACCACCAGCCAGTCACCTCCACCAGTCAAGAACCTCAGTCACCACCACGCAGTCACCACCAGGCCAGTTACCACCACAGTGCACCTCCACCAGTCACCTTACACCAGTCCACCTCCACCAGTCACCACCACAGTCATCACGCACCAGCCAATCACCACCAGTCATCAGCGCACCAGCCATCACACCAAGTCAACCATTCCACCAGTCACAACCACCAGTCACCACCACCAGTCAACCTCCGACCAGTCACCTCCACGCCGTCACGTACACCAGTACCACCACAGTCCACCCCACCTACACCAGTCGACCGCATCCACCACTGTCACCACCATCCAGTCAGCCATCCACTCAGTCACCTCCACCAGTCACAAGCCCACCATCACCAACCCACCAGTCACGGCTAACACCAGTCACCACCACCAGTCACCGTACACCAGTCCACCACCACGAGTCACCAGCCGACCAGTCCACCTCCACCAGTCATCAACCACCAGTCCACCTCCACCAGTCACACCACCAGTCACCACCGAGCCAGTCAGCCTACACCCAGTCTACCACCACCAGTCACCACCACCAGCCATCACCACCAGTACCTACCCAGTCACACTACACCAGTGCACCACCACCAGTCACCTACACCAGTCACCTTACAACCAGTCACTCCACCAGTCATCTCTAACCAAACCAACCGGAGACATATAGATAGTCTCATTTTGCACTCGTTCACGCTGATACGAGTTCCGGTAAGCATCCAGGTTTGGTTTCGTCCGCTTAATGACCTAGACCGCGTACGTCCGCGCGCGTCTCTACATTCGCATTGAGCATGCGTGTGGCATGTTGTGTGCGTGCGTGCGTGCATGCGTTCGATGCATCGGTGTGATAAACTTGTTAAGTAGTGAATCTATTTCTAATTTCTTCAGCGGCTGGCAGGACGTAAGAGTAAACGTGGAACGTATACTGAAGCCTTATCACATTCATTACTAGAAGCACTTGACGCGGATGGGCGACACCGCCACTATAGCCATCGACGGCATAGTTGCCGACAGTTGCTTTCCAGGTGATTAACTCATTTGTCCGTGAGACTATCATTACTTGAAGAGTTTCGCTAACAGACGCCGGTTTAATCCGTACAAAGATACTCCCCGTGCGACGCCAATACCCTGGTTACATGCTAGTTTTAATATATTACACCAAAGTTTAGAATTAAAAAGTAGAATGAAGGGTAGATAAAACAGCATATTATAATAGATCTATTATTAAAACACTCTGATGGATAAATAATACATTCGGTATAATCCACTCTGGAATAGTAAGCGTATACTGAGCAGCGCATATGTGCGTTCGTATTGAAAAGCGCGGCATGTATATGACGAGGTGACAATTTGCCCGGTGGCGATGACATGAATGCTGCGTTGCAAGATCTGCCTCACAACGGTTCCCTGCCGGCGACTCTTATTCGAGTGCCCAATCATCTGTGCGTGCCTCGCTCAGCACGATCTCCTCTCAACAATCAAACACGGA
>NW_014577086.1:824977-828905 GCF_000485595.1 Priapulus caudatus
GGCTCACTGGGAGCCCCCCCCCCCCACTGATCCTGTGTCAGACGTACTGTGTTGCCGCCGCCACCGATCCTGTGTCAGACGTACTGTGTTGCCGCCGCCACCGATCCTGTGTCAGACGTACTGTTGTGCCGCCACCACCGATCCTGTGTCAGACGTACTGTGTTGCCCCCCCCCCCACTGATCCTGTGTCAGACGTACTGTGTTGCCGCCGCCACCGATCCTGTGTCAGACGTACTGTGTTGCCGCCACCACCGATCCTTTGTCAGACGTACTGTGTTGCCGCCCCTACTGCTCCTGTGCCATATGTACTGAGTCGCCCTACCGTCTCTCTTACCAGGCGTGCCGGTTGTCATTATACCTTTCCTCTCTGAGAGACATTTTGGCAGATCTGTCTCTACTTGTGCCACTGTATACATTTGAGTCACAATGTTACGCAGTGACAAGAACGGCCAGTCGCGCGGACTGTTCGTAAAATCGCGCGTCTCGCAGATTTAGGGCTATAAGTATGGCCGAGCAATGGCGCTGCTCTCTGGTGAAAATGCATTTTCATCGCGAATGCTCGCACAGACGCTCGCCCCGCGTCGGGACGCGCTAACAACCCGAGGGTCTCAATGCAAACACCGTGCTCGCAATTACCGCCAACACACGTACCGGAATTTTTATCCGAATCTCGCGCAATCGAGAGCGCTCCGAGGAAATACGGCGAAAATAAATGATGCAGCACACGATGCAAATTCTAAAGTCCGCGAAGCGCTGAGGCGACCACAGGAGCGTCAGCTAGCGCAATCAATGGCTAGCAATATTCGAAGAGGAGGTATCTACGTACTTGTACACTATGATGCACGTTTATAGCCGTGAGCAACAATAATAAAGGCGATCGCTTCAGAGATGGAGTGGATTCGTGTGAAAATTATGTAAAAAGCGTAATTAGCATACAGGTACGTACGTACGATGAACGTGCTACAGAGGGGAATGATGGGAGAAGGCGTGATGTACATCGTATACGCATGTACATGTGCTTATATGCGCCTTAGGCGTATTTTATTACGTGTTAATATTCATGTGTGTGTTTGTATTTCAGAGAGCCCGAGAGAAGTGAAGAGAAGTGAGAGAACGCGAGTGAGATTGAGAGTGAGAAAGAGAGAGACCACCAGTCACCTCCACCAGTCACAACCACCAGTCACCTCCACCAGTCACCACCACCAGTCACCACCACCAGTCACCTACACCAGTCACCACCACCAGTCACCACCACCAGTCACCTCCACCAGTCACCACCACCAGTCACCACCACCAGTCACCTACACCAGTCACCACCACCAGTCACCACCACCAGCCATCACCACCAGTCACCTACACCAGTCACCTACACCAGTCACCACCACCAGTCACCTACACCAGTCACCTACACCAGTCACCTCCACCAGTCAATCTCTAACCAAACCAACCAGACATATAGTAGCTCATTTTGCACTCGTTCACGCTGACACGAGTTCCGGTAACATCCAGGTTTGGGTTTCGTCCGCTTATGACTAGACGCGTACGTCCGCGCGCGTCTACATTCGCATGAGCATGCGTGTGCATGTGTGTGTGCGTGCGTGCGTGCATGCGTTCGTGCATCGGTGTGATAAACTTGTTAAGTGTGAATCCTATTTCTATTTCTTCAGCGGCTGGCAGGACGTAAGAGTAACGCTGGGACGTATTACTGAACCTTATCACATCATACTAGAAGCACTGACGCTGGATGGGGACACCGCCACTATAGCCATCGACGGCATTAGTCTGGACAGTTGCTTTCCAGGTGATTAACTCATTTGTCCGTGAGACTATCATTACTTGAAGAGTTCGCTAACGACGCGGTTAATCGTACAAAATACTCCCCGTGGACGCATACCCTGGTTACATGCTAGTTTTATATATAACACCAAAGTTAGAATAAAATAGTAGAATGAAGGGTAAGATAATAACAGCATATTATAATAGATCTATTATTATAACACTCTTGATGATAAATAATACATTCGTATAATCCACTTGTAATAGTAAGCGTATATGACGCCAGCGCATATGTGCGTTCGTATTGAAACGCGGCATGTATATGACGAGGTGACAATTTGCCCGTGCGTGACATGAATGTGCCTTGCAGATCTGCCTCACAACGGTTCCTGCGGCGACTCTTACTTCGAGTGCTCCAATCATCTGTGCGTGCCTCGCTCACACGTCTGCGACACACAAAACAACTGTCTCTACGGCGAGGACGAACGGATACAGGCATGCCGTAAGTATAAATGCTCGCGCGCTGGCGATACGTTAGAAGTGGATGGGTATTGGGTTTGATTTGATCCGACCACGGGTCGATTTTTCCTCGTTGGTAATCCACATTGGACACTCCCGGGGCTGACAGTTACATTGCCGTTAAATAGACGATATCGCGCCCTCTCTCTTCCTCCTTCTAATAACTCATTCACATATTACTTGTTGTTCTCTTGCTACATCTTTCTCTCTCTTTCTTCTCATCCTCCTCGTCTTCTTCTCTCTATTTTTCTTTATCTCTATCCACCAGTTTCCCGGACGCATTTCTCTCTCATCCTGCTTTCTTTCACGCCAAACTGTGAGCGTGAAATATAGCTAACACCTGTTTTGTGGCCCTCTCTATTGCACAGCGTGGAAATTCTTTATTTTTAAGCAGTAAACCCAGGACCGTAGTATGAGAGGGGAAAGCCTTGGCAGATGGCCACCGATTACTGTATACTGTGCGTTTCAACGGCGTGGGGGCTTATATTGGAATTTTATTACTCAACGGTTGGTTAACATGAGGGTTGTCTCATCCATGGTAGTTTGCATCATTTCGAGTGAAGTGCAGATAAATCAACATGTGGACGTGGTTGTTTTTTATTAAAAATTATTCCGTGACCCTATACGAACATATATGGTTAAAAATGCTCACCCCGTTGAAGAACAGAACTGCGTTACTTAAAATGCAGTATGCGGGTGACGCTGTCAAGTATAGTATTTCGTCCGCCTTAAGCCGCCACTAGTTGCGGGTTACCGGGGGGGGGGGGGTGTAGGGCTTCTTAAACGGATAGTGAACCCGGTTCACACTGGTGTGGGCGAATGAAAGTCGGTACCGCAATAACATGGGTAACAGGATTGTGTGCTCGTGTGGCGAACGGGTCTGCTGTGTGCTCGTGTGGCGTACGGGTGTGCTGTGAGCGATTAAAACATGGTGTGTGGCCGCGCGCGGGGATTGATTCCAGTGAGAAGGGACGTGAGATCGCGTGTATATTGATCATTAACACTCAACGCGACCGATATGACAGTGGCGAATCCCCTATACGATCGAATCCACTTACCTTCATCCACTAACTATACCCCCAAAAACCCTCCAGTGTCGTTAAGAGAACATTTACAGGCGTGTTTCTAAAGCGCTTCGAATGCCAGCTCATTGATGCTGAGGATGGCTACGTGACCTCACTGCGGGATTGAGCTATAGAGTCACCCACTGTTGCACGTGCAGTGCAATTCCGCTTATATTTTGAGTGAAGCCAATAGTTAGTACATTAGTCTATTTTTCTTCTCTGTCTTGCCGTTCGTGTTCTTGTTTACTATGTTTTAGTTCATCTTCTCTCGTGTTTCTTTTATTCGTTTCTCCTGCTATCCTCGCTTTATTCTCCTTTACATAGTATCTGTACTGCTTTAGTTGTTTCTTCCCCTCAACCAATTTGCGCTTGCGATCATTCGTGCGCTCTCTTTCTTTGTTTCTTTGTTTCATTTCTTGATTTCTTTCTCTCTCTCTCTCTCACTCTCTTTTTTTTACGCACACACACACACACACATGTACACACACACACACACACACATACACACACACACACACACACACACACACACACACACACACACACACACACCGCACGCACGCACGCAC
>NW_014577086.1:828930-831905 GCF_000485595.1 Priapulus caudatus
CACACACACACACACTTCTCTCTCTCTCTCGCTCGCTCACTCATCTTTTACTACTTCTTAATTTCTGTTTATAGTTGCTTTTATTATTATATATTAAATTGGTCTTACGCTAATGCTATGTTTTAAATGTGACGAAAATATATTGCTTGCACATACATCCGACCTCGCATGTACCGTATGCTGCTCCGACGTGTGCAAATCCTCCGATATGTCAGTGCTTATATCAATACATCTCCGTCTATTTGCCCTCGCCGAGTTGACTCGCTTCATCCCCCTCCCGAACATATATCGAATATGAGCGGCAACTATTGGAAGCGCTTCATTTCCCGCTACAGTCATCGATCGATATTTCTAATACAGAAACGGTAACGTGATTGGCAGAAGAGAAAGAGAACGCGCATCGGGATATAAGGTTGCGCCGAGATCGACAGCGACCAATTCAATACACTATTGCCAAGTGCGCTCTGACTTATTGAACTATATTCTCAGATATGCATTATCGGTATATGCTGCGAAGTCCCCAACGCGTAGATCTACGGCTAGTTGTAATCAGGACGGTGGTTATTGCATGATGCATCGTGATCAGAACAGGACAGTGGGTTCACTCCACTCGTACTGAATCTGCTTTGATGCAACCGTGTAGGGTTTGGTCGGCGAACCAACAGGTAAACGATGTAAAATATGCAAACATGCAACAAATTCAGCAGGTATAGCTCCGTGTTAAATCGAACCACCATTTAGCACTATGTTGAATAATAACGTATGTATTGAATATTGTATTTTACTCGACATCGCCTGTTCGGTAGCGTTTGCGAGAACTTTGCGCGAACGTAAATCGTTGCTTCGCATTTCGGTCGACCAAATGACATGAAGTCGCCTTTGACGAATTTCTTGCGTGTCGCCATAGACCTGAAAACACCGGAAGACAGTCTCGGCAACTATAAGTACTGCAGCTGTAACAGCTGCTAACGCACCGGAGCCAAGAAAAGATCGCACGTTATTGCTCCTATTTGCAATATATTTCTATATCGCTTTCAATGCACGTCTCGCAAAAATCGAACGGCCACACATACTGGTCGGCGGACTGACTAGCATCGGCGGACAATGGCTATAGGCTAGGCGATGTTATTCAATTAACTTATTCTATTAACTTAGTATTCCCATGTGTCGTATTCACAAGAATGTAGATTAATTTTCGAGGTGCGACAGCTAATGGCGAGTCGGCGTTGCAGAGCCTAGAGAAACGAGATTCACGCGCAACGCGAGAAATACTGTCGATTGAGTTTTCTGCGAATGGCGTCATGGCGCTTGCGGATTTTATGTACAACAGTGTTCGATTCGAGAAATTCGTAGCAGCAAAATGACCGCGGATTAATCGTATGTCCAGCAATATCTTCGAAAAACTGCCTCGCACATCTCCTGTGCCAATTAGATGTCCTGTGTTGCCGCCACCACCTCTCCTGTGTCAGAGATGTCCTGTGTTGCCGCCACCACCTCTCCTGTGTCAGAGATGTCCTGTGTTGCCGCCACCACCGCTCCTGTATGGTGGCCGAGATGGCTACGGATATTTTTATTTCAAATTCATTTTTATTTCAAATTCATTTTCATTCCAAATTCATTTTCATTTTCATTTTCATTTTCATTTTCATTTTCATTTTCATTTTCATTTTCAGTTCTCATTGGTCCTTCTGCATTTTCATGTTATCATATTCAATTTTTGCATTCTCATTTTATTTTCCATTCTCATCTCTCAATTCGTCATTTTCATTATTCATTCTCGATTTCATTTTCAATTTTCATTCTCGATCTCTCATTTTCATCTTCTCATTCGTGGCATTCTCATTCTCATTTTCATTTTCTTTTCCATCCCTGCATGTTTCATTTTACATTCTCATCTCTCCAATTTTCGAATTTTCCTTCTTCTCCCTTCTCATTAGCTCCATTTTCATTTCTCCAATTTTCCCATTTCCAAATTGACATCCCTTTCATCTTTACCATTCCAAATTCACTTCTGCCGCTGAAACTGACGCGCTCGGCCGAGATGGCTACGGCATATCTCGGTCGGGCGCGGATGGACTCACTCCTCCTGCTAGTGGGAGTCAACAACGCCAGCAACAAACGCCAGTTGTGTTTGGTTTATGATCGGCTAGCATAAGTGCGCTTTTTCCTGATGTAATATTACATGATACAAACAGCACATTTTCCCTCATTGAAGTATAAGCATATAATCAATCAAGCATATAAGTGCCCCAACTTCCGTCTTGTGCTAAATGTGTGCTCTACTTCCTTACATCTCTCATATTACCCGAGGGTCTCTCGGCTCTGCAGCTACATACGACCATTAACCCCGCTCCCAACGTACGTACGCCTACTGCAAACCTGCCCGCTAAATGGTACTTCGACTGGCCGACTGCCCTTCCGCTCAGTCGCAGGAGCGTGTGCTGTGTGCGTGCGCCTCTTGCGTGGCGCGCGCCGTGTGCATAATGCTCGTGCGTCGTGCGTGATGGTGTGGTGGTGTGTGTGTGTAATTTAAAAAACTAAATAAATAATCTAATTAATTAAACCATTAGAACTATAGGAATCCGAGTACCCGATCCCGCTGTGCGTTATTCGCACTAGTCGCGCTTTCGGACCTAGTGGGTTTTCGAGCTCAGTGGCCTTTCGGACTATTGGTCGCCCCGTCGGACTAGCGAGACCAGTACACATCCCACTAAATTCACTATACGTAAATCAGAAGTCCTAATACTGCCGCCTAACTAGCGCCGCAAGTCTGTTGCCCTCGCTCGGCGGACTCATATGCCTGTCTATACAAAGCTGATTAGCAAGAACCGCTTTCTTTGCAGGTAGGTGCTAGTAACCTCTGTGTGACAGCGTACGGCCCGAAGAAAATGGTGTGTTGCTGTAACAGGCCTCACTCAAGGGTACCTATACGCTGTATTCTGCGTCTACATCTCATGTATTTCAGTCGCTTAGAG
>NW_014577086.1:832802-840066 GCF_000485595.1 Priapulus caudatus
TGTGTGGGGGGGTGTGGAGATGGGGGCGTCATTTCGATGGTTTCACAGTTGATTTTCGATGGCCAGAATGTCATTTGCCATGGTTTCATGTTTTCATGTTGTCATGTCCAGTTTCATTTCCGATTGTCATTGGTTCAATTCTGCATGTTTCATTGTCATTCTCGTCGTCCATTGCTCATTTCGATGTTGTCATTTATGTTCATGTCTCATTTTCATTTGTTCAATGTCCTCATTCTCAGTGTCGGCATTCTCAATTTTCATTGTGATTCTCTATTTTCATTCTACAAGTTCTCATTCTTCATTTTCATAATTTTGACATTCTGTCATTCTCATTCTTCCGATTTTTCATTTTTCATTTCCATTCTGATTTTCTCTTTATTCCTTCATTCTCATTTTCATTTTCTAGTTTTGCGATTCTCATTTCATCTGTTCATTCAGTTTCATTCAAATTCATTTTCATCATTCCAATATCATTGCGAGTAATATCATCGCGGTGGGCCGAGATGGCTACGGTCTATCTGGTGGGGGCGAGTGAATCGTCATTCCCGCTTAGTGGTGAGTCAACAAGTAGAACAAACGCCCCTAGTTGTTTTGGTGTTATGATCGGGTAGAGCTAAGTGCGTTTTGTCTGATGTATATTCCATGAAAACACGAGCATTTACTCATTACTATAACATATTATAGTCGACTATAAATTGCAACTGTCTTTGTGGTAA
Organism: Priapulus caudatus; assembly: GCF_000485595.1. Taxonomy (NCBI): domain Eukaryota; kingdom Metazoa; phylum Priapulida; class Priapulimorpha; order Priapulimorphida; family Priapulidae; genus Priapulus; species Priapulus caudatus. The sequence goes on from NW_014577086.1 coordinate 833,519, forward strand.
TGTTGTTATTTTCATCTTCATATTAGAGGGTTTCGGCTCGTCGTAATACGACATACGTAACGTACGTTACGTATGCCAACTGCCGTACTGGTACTTCGACTGGCCGACTGCCCTTCCTCGGTCCGCAAGGAGCGTGGTGTGTGTGCGTGCGCCTTTGCGTGTTGCGCGCGCCGTGTGGCATATGCGTGTGCGTGTGGCGTGGTGCGTGTGTGTGTGTGTTGTGTGTGTGTTAACTTTAAAAAATAAATAAATAATTAATTCAATTAACTTAGTACTATATCGATACCCGATCCCCTGTGCGGTTTTCGGGACTAAGCTGTGGCTTCGGACTAGTGGGGTTTTCGGACTAAGTGGGCTTTTCGGACTATTGGGCCGTCCGGAGCTAGCGAGCAGTCACCCCCGTATTACTATACGGTAATAGGAAGTCTATAAACTGCTAACTAGCCCGCAAGGCCTGTGCCTGTGCGAACTATATGTTGCTATACAAAGGTGATTAAGCAAAGACGTTTCCTCTGAGGTAGGGTCGCTAACGTAACGCCTGTGTTGAACAGCGTAAGGCCCGAATAAAATGGGTGTGTGTCTGTTGGCTGTAATACAGCGCTACGTCAACGGGTAGCCTGCAGTCCTGTATTTGGGTTACATTAGTTGTATTTAGTGTTACAGCAGCACAACAATTTTGTTAGATGGTGGGTCAGCGTAAGTCCCCTATGAGAGACGTGTTGAGCTGACGTTAGAGACGGGTTCGCGGCCCACTGCTCCGTGGCGGTCGTGCCGTCTGAGGACACTTAGGCGACGGCTTCTGAGCTGGTGCTTGGCGTGGGACGCAGTCCCTAGAGCGCCACGTGGTTGGATGTGGTTCTCGCTCTCGTGTTTGCTAACAAAGCAGACAACAACGGCACGCATAGGCGAGCACGGCGCGCACACGACGCTAGCACGCACAACACACATCACACACACACACACATACACACAGGACCACACACACACACGCACACGCACACGCACACGCACTCCGCACACGCAACACGGAGCACTACGCATATGCACACGGCGCGCGCACACCGCAAAGGCGCACGGCACACGACCACGCTCCTGCGACTGAGCGAAGGGCTATAGTACTAGTAGCGGCAGTTGGCAGTACGTACGTAGCGTACGATATGTCCGTATTACCAGAGCCGAAACCTCTAATATGAAGATGAAAATAACAACATTTTAGACAGAAGATGCATTATATGCTATATATGTTATATAACGGGAGTATAAGATGTGTGTTTTCATGGAATATACGATCAGAAAAGACGCGAACTTACTACCGATCATAAACCAAACAACTGCGTTTGTTCTCTTGTTGACTCCACTAAGGGAATGACGTCACTTGTCCGCCGCCCGACCAAATATCCCGTAGCCCATGCTCGGGCCACCGCGAGTTTCATCGGCAAATGAATTTGGAATGAAAATGCAAGATGAATTTGAAATGAAATGAAATGAAAATGAGAATGAGTAATGAAATGAAAATGAAAATGAAATGACGAACTGATAAATGAAATGAGAATGAAAATGAAAATGAAAAGTGAGAATGAGGAATGAAGAATGAAAATGAAATGATGAATGAAAAATGAAATGAAAATGAGAATGAGAATGAAAATAAAATAATAATGAGAATGAGAATGAGAAGGAAAATGAAATGAGAATGAAGAATGACATCGAAAATGAAAATGAGAATCGAGAATGAGAATGCAAAATGAAAATGAGAATGAGATGAGAATGAGAATGAGAATGGAATGAGAATGAATAATGAAAATGAAAATGAAAATGAACCATGCAGAATTGAGAATGAAAATGAGAATGAGAATGAGAATGCAGAATGAAAATGAGAATGAAAATGAAAATGAGAATGAGAATGAGAATGAAAACTGAGAATGAAACTGAAAATGGAATGGAAATGAAAATGAAAATGAGAATGAAAATGAAAATGAGATGAAAATGAAATGAAAATGGGAAATGAAAATGAAATGAAAATGAATTTGGAATGAAAATGATTTGAAAATGAAAATGAATTTGACAATATAACAATGCATTTGGAGAAATCAAAAATATTCCGTAGACCTCTCCGCGCCACCATATCTCCTGTGTCCGCATAGCTGTGTTGGGCCGCCACAACCCTGCTCCCTTGTGTTCAGACGTACTGTGTTTGCCGTTACTATACCTCGCCTGTGTCAGACGTACTGTGTTGTGGGCGGCCTCGCCACTGACTCACTGTGTCAGACGTACTGTGTTGCCGCCCCCCTCCCCCCCCACTTGATCCTGTGTCAGCGTAGCTGTTGTGGCCGGCCGCCAGCCGATCCTGGTGTCAGGACGTTAGCTGTGTTGCGCCACCAACCAGCCGATACCTTTGTCAGAGTACTGTGTTGCCGCCCCTCCTGCTCCTGTTGCCATAATGTACTGAGTCGGCGCGGCTATTATCCGTCTCTCTTACAGGCGTGCTCGGTTGTCAGTTATACCTTTTCCGTCTCTGAGAGACCATTTTGGCAGATCTGTCTCTAACTTGTGGCCACTGTATACATTTGAAGTCAATGTTACGCAGGTGACCTAAGAACGGCCAGTCGCGGCGACTGTTCGTAAAATCGCGCGTCTCGCAGGATGTTAGGGCTATAAGTATGGGCCGAGCCATGGCGCTGCTCTCTGGTGAAAATGCGATTTTCATCGCGAATGCCTCGCAGCAGAGCGGCTCGCGGCCGCGTCGGACGCGCTGAACAACCCGAGGCGTCTCAAATGCAAGACAGCCGTGCTCGCAATTAACCGCCAACACAACGTACCGGAATTTTTATCGCGAATACTCCGCGCAATGCGAGAGCGCTCCGAGGAAATACGGCGAAAATAAATGATGGCAGCACACGAATGCAAGTAATTCTAAAGTTCGCGCGAAGGGCGCTTGAGGCGACCACACGGAGCGTTCAGCTAGCGGCAATCAAATGGCTAGCAATATTCGAAGAGGATGGTATTACGTACTTGTACACTATGATGCACCTTTAAATTAGCCGTGAGCAACAATAATAAAGGCGATCGCTTCGCAGAGATGGAGTGGGTTCCGTGTGAATAATTGATGTAAAGAAGCGTAATTAGCATACAGGTACGTGACGGTACGATGAACGTGCCTTACAGAGGGGAACTGATGGGAGAAGCGGATCGTACATCGTATACAGCATGTACCTGTGCTTTATATGGCGCTTAGGCGTATTTTACTTACGTTTATATTCATTGTGTGTGTTTGTATTTCAGAGAGCCCGAGAGTAAGTGAAGAGAAGTGAGAGAAACGCGAGTGAGATTGAGAGTGAGAAAGAGAGAGAGAAAAGCGAAAGAGAGCAAGAGGAGAGAGAAGAGAGAGAGGAGAGCAAGAGAGAGAAGATGACGAGAAAGAGTAGAGAGAGAGAGAGAGAGAGCAGAGAGATGAGAGCGAGAGGAGAGAGAGAGAGAGAGAAATAGACAAGGGGGACGTAGGGAAAGAGTGGAGAGTGAACATACAATATCATTTGTGCCAGCAGAGGCAAAACATATAATATTAATACAAGTATCTAATTCTAGTCAGCGTGTGGAGCGTGAATTATATATGCGTTGCAAATGATTTTTCTCCATCTTTCGCTATTCCCATTTCTTCCTTTGTCAACTCTTGGTTTTTTCCTCTTATTCAATTGCTAGCCATTTTCCTACGATGCCCATGCCAAAAACGTCATGAACTATGCGCCAGCTGCGGCGGTTGAAATATTCCAACTACTTTAAAGATTAAGCCGTGAAGTATAACTTCTAATAGACTGGTAAATTTGTTCAAATTCCCACCGATACAACCTCACTAATCCGAACAAACTAGCCGACGCCGAAGCATACAGAACCCATACTGTGAATGACCATTCAATATTGACGCACGAAAACAACGCAGATATAAGACGCAGCAGCAATACTACCTTTCGTCCAAACTCGGTATTCGATTTCGCGTTTTCCTAGTTGGGGTAGCTAGCTATTATATACAGTATTGGATTGTCTTTGCAGAGGAAGTACCGTATGGAGCGATGTGTGACTTTGATAGTGGCTTTTGCGGTTGGACCGATAGCGCCGACGACGACTTTGACTGGACGAGGCACAACGGATCGACGCCAACGGATGCGACTGGTCCCGCCAACGACCACACAACGGGGAATGAAAGTGGTAAGCTGCCTACATTGTACCTGTTGTTGGGGTGCCTAGTGTATGTGGTACATGAGCGAATGTAGTGCATTGTTGTTGGGGTGGGGTGCCTAGTGTATACGTGGTATATGTGCGAATGTAGTGGCGTTGTGGGGTGGGTGCCTAGTGTACGGTAGACGTGGTACATGTGCGAATGTAGTGCGTTGTTGTTGGGGTGGGGTGTCTAGTGTACGTACGTGGTACATGTGCGAATGTAGTGCGTTGTTGTTGGGGTGGGGTGTCTAGTGTACGTACGTGGTACATGTGCGAATGTAGTGCGTTGTTGTTGGGGTGGGGTGTCTAGTGTACGTACGTGGTACATGTGCGAATGTAGTGCGTTGTTGTTGGGGTGGGGTGTCTAATGTACGTACGTGGTACATGTGCGAATGTAGTGCGTTGTTGTTGGGGTGGGGTGCCTAGTGTACGTACGTGGTACATGTGCGAATGTAGTGCGTTGTTGTTGGGGTGGGGTGTCTAGTGTACGTACGTGGTACATGTGCGAATGTAGTGCGTTGTTGTTGGGGTGGGGTGCCTAGTGTACGTACGTGGTACATGTGCGAATGTAGTGCGCTGTTGTTGGGGTGGGGTGTCTAGTGTACATGGTACATGTGCGAATGTAGTGCGTTGTTGGGGTGGGGTGCCTAGTGTACGTGGTACATGTGCGAATGTAGTGCGTTGTTGTTGGGTGGGTTGCCAAGTGAACGTACGTGGTACATGTGCGAATGTAGTGTGCTGGTGGAGTGTTGAGCAAGGTAGGTGTGATATGTGCTGGTGCTGCGTGCATGATGTATGGAAGGGTTCGCGTTGATGCAATCCCAAGAGGGTTTCTCGACTCTTTCAGGGGTTTTCAATATCATCCAGGAAGCTTTTCTCTTGGACATTAGCGCGTAATGGTGTTTACGGCAAATAGCTTCTCCGTATATGAAGTGAAAGTACTCTAAAATATTTATTCGAAATTTAATTCACAATATCGTTGAAAACAACGAGTTTTCTCTATTTTTATCCGTGTTAAAATATTTATGAAAATAGCACGTAGAAATATGCAACCAGATAACTGCTGATATGAGTTAGATAACGGGTTATTTACACCGAGATAAATCATTCACCATGTCTGTAATGGCTGATAATCATGTGATAGCATGCCACAAACGAGATTATGTAGCCGGATACTGCACCAACGTCTATCCTCCTCGAACTTGATATAATCATGTCGATACTCACAATTGAAAAATTACGTGCGAAATAAAATATAGCGCATAGCGCAAACAATCGCAATGACTGAAATGAGAAAACCACATGCACAATTTCATGAGTATTATAGAATTACCAAAGACGATACATAACTACGAATTGTGATTGTTATATTTTTGTTATTAAAATATATTTTCTCACGCGCACTGTGACACTCACACACACACGCCCTCGCACAGACGCACACGTGTACACATGCACACACGCACGCACGCACATAAATTAACGTATACATCTATACGCACACGCCCCCACTCGCGAACGCACGCACACACGGGCACACATTAACACGCACGCACACACCATATACCACGCAACACGAACACGCACACACGCACACACCCACATAAATTAACGTACACCTACGCACACGCACCCATGCACGGATACACATTAACACGCACTCACACACCATATAGGCCTATCACGCAACGCGAACACGCACGCACGCGCGCACGCGCGCAGACACGCGCGCACACACGCATAATATCATATATATTCAGCTGACCATATTCAACCCCGGTAAGAACGAACATCCAGCTGAAATTGAATTGAATTGAATTATTCGTTCCTATCATATCCAATCAAATTGAGCTTATTTCCATTTATTATTTTTAATTAAATTACTGCAGATATTACATTTTGCGAAACAAAACTTCAACAGTCAATTTATAATTTTACCGTATTATATGCAATACGGTAGCAACAGGTGAATTTTGACTATGAGTTAATAAATATTGCACATTAATTTTATGCATTACTTGTTTCAGGCTACTATTTGTACATAGAGGCATCTGATGGCCACCTAGAGATGGGCATGGCTGCAGTTTTGGAGAGCGTAGTATTTGACCCTCCGCCCGAGTATACTTATGATCCGCACTCACCCCTTTATCAGAGCTGCCAGGTGAGTGTAGGTAGTAGCTAGATCCACAAGGTTTGAACCTTGCAATGAAACTTGTATTTCGAAGTAATTAAAAACCAATTACCTATCGCTCCTCCCCTCTCGCTCTCTCTCTCTCTCTCTCTCTCTCTCTCTCTCTCTCTCTCTCTATCTCTCTCTCTCTCTCTCTCTCACACAC